>NC_053028.1:264925897-265093737 GCF_003073215.2 Triticum urartu
TTAGGTGTAACAAGTTGAGATATCCTTTTACTTCTATGAAGTACTATTTTGCAAACAAGTACATGTTGATTACCACCATCGCTTCTTTTGGTAGCTCTGGTAGGTTCATTAGTACCATGCTACTTCTGAAATGCGAAGTTTGTACATTTAACTTTTTTCTATATATCTTTCTACGTTGTACAACTAGGTCATACATTTTGACTCGTGGTTCTTAATGTTCGTATCATTCCATCGTCAATTTAATTTGGTACTCCCTCCATCCCAAAATTCTTGTCTTAGATTTGTCTAAATACGGATGTATCTAGTTATGTTTTAGTGTTAGGTACATCCGTATCTAGACAAATCTAAGACAAGAATTTTGGGACTGAAGGAGTAAAAAGGAAGTTCTGTTGTTGTAGTGTTGTGTTGAATACGGCGATTTGTTTCCTAGGATGGTCACTGTGCATTAACTTCTCTTTTCTTTTTCGACTCTGTATGCTGTCATTATGTGAGGTCATAATTTTGCATGTTGACTTTTATGTCTGTCTTACTTTGATAACAACTATTTGAAGAATATATTCTTGTTGGGTTTAGCGGACATTCATGTCCTGACAATAGTCTTTTGATGTAATTGCAATGCTGTTTGTCCATCATAATTGCAAGCTCGAAATGATGAATTTGGTTGTGGTCTGGGACTTAGGGGTGTATTTATTAGCTTCACTGTACTTACTTTAGATCTCTAGCATCCATGTTTGCTATTTATGTGCATAGGTTATTGTGCAGAACTACCTTTTGTATCTGACTGATTGGATCTTGCCTCTTAAAAGATGGTTAGCGCTATCTCTTGTTTTTAGGGTAACCCTTCATGGTGCATCTTTGTGTCGTCTCGTCAATCCCATCTTACATGACCTGTCAGAGTATTTCTCGTATGCTTGCTGAATTTTGTCCCTTAAAATCATGTGTGTTTAGTGTGTGTGTAATGACCTGTCAGAGTATATCTCCTCCTAAGCTTGCTGACTTTTGTCCCTTATAATTGTGGCAGTTTGTTTCTATATAATTGAGGCTGTTGAATAAGAATAATTGATTGTTCAATTAATAGGAAAAGTTGCGAGTGCTTATGCCTTAAAAGAAAAACCTTATCTTTGTTTCCTGAAGTAGCTGTTATCTTTCTTGCTTGGGATATGTTATTAATTTGTGTTTATCCTTTATCTTGGGTGCCATAGTAAAATGGTTCCTCAAGTGAGGTCTTCTCATTTAAGATAATTGAAAATGGTATATGCTGTTTTGTTTTGCTTTGTTTTTTGGGTATGACTTTAATACTTGGATATGTTCTTAAATAGTTGAGAAAACTTGATTGCTTCATATGAGTTTTTAGTGTGATGTTCTGTCAAGAGTTGTGGTATGTATCTAGTTTTTCTTTCGAGGTAGCGGTATGTATCTAGTTATGCATTTGTCATGAGTCCAAATGTATCTGTGCGACTTAAGTAATAATTTATGGGGTTGATTCTCTTTCTTTTTGTAGTCAAGGTTACTAAGCTATTAATTTTACTAGTTTTACTTGGTTTTGCTCATGAGAATCTCTCATCTTGCACTGCAGATCAGCATCAGTATAATTAAGACATCTTGAATTCTGGTTATCTGTACCCCATATATATTTAGTTCTGCCCACATTTCTGTCTGATTTTGTGCAAAACTATTTTAGCACCATTATACATCTGAAATGCAAAGTTCTTACGTTTAAGTTTCTTCCTGGATTTTTTCTCGGAACAACATATTAATTCTATGTTCATAGCAACTTCTTATCCATTGTTGATGTGAGCATGGCTGTCTTCTTTTATGCTTGAAATTTCTAGTGTGATTGTGTGTAGTCATGATGCATGGTGTTAATTTGTGTATGCTGACCTTATATTGGCCTTAGTGAACTAGTTGTGCTAATTAATATGACCCCAACTTTCTTATGCATGATAATTGCTATTTGACAAGTTCAAAATGATGATTTTAACTGGGGCCTGGGACTTGGGGTGTATTTATTAGCTTGAGTGCATGAGAATTTGCTATTTATGTGCTATGCTTCTTGATTTAGTTCAGTTTTGCTTCATGGTAGCTTCTATTTTCATGATTTGTTTTGACAAGGAACAGCTAATTATGTGATGTGTATTCATTGCATTATGTGCTTTTTGTGTGTTATGTGCAAAATTACCTACCGTGTCAGGTCCTTCATTAGTTGTTGCTTCTCATTTTGATGTGCTGTTGTTTGCATCTCCATCTACAGTTTGTAGTGTTTGCCCTGTGGATATGTTTCGTCTTGGTCTCTTAAGATTTGTTGCCTATTTATGTGTGAAGCGTATGTATGGGGTGGGTGAGGGTGCGTAACACTGCCAATGCCGGTCCCAAGCCCGGATAAAAGTGGAGGGAGCACGTACGATCTATTGCAAGCGTCTCAAGTTTAATAGTACAAGACACTTATTTTGGGACTGGATGTTTACTGTATGTTTGTGAAAGTTGTTTCAGTGTTTTGTGCTAGAGCGGGAGTGAATGTTGATTCAGTGTTGTCGCTAGAAATGGAGTGGATGGTCCTAGCTGAAGATGTGGGGAGCACGTTCAGCTTAAGTGTGGGCACAGAAAATGAAAATATCTGGTTGCAACTTATCCTAGCATCAAAATAGGGAAGAACGAAAGATGCTAGGCTTGCCTGTACGGAACTTGAGAGGGGCGTTTATGTTCCACAAACCCCATGGAAGTATGCCAAACTCCTCCCGAGCAGAGCACCAGGATATTGGTGGAAGTCGTCCATCTTAACTTTGCAGTTCTTTAAATTCTGTGAACTCTATGAGTAGCAAGGGCAACATGTGGTTATTTATCAGATGGTGGTGGTACCAAGCCGAGGCTGCGTCGGGCTAAACTTTGCAGGTGCGGTAACGAGTTGCTAATTCATTTTTTTTTGAAACGAGGCAAAAGACTTGTCATTTTCATTGATTAAGAAGAAGAGAATTGTTCAGTTAATTGATGGAAAATCGGGCTAAAACCGATACAATACAATCCACATGACATGGCACTACCAGCCAACCTGGCCACCGACATGGAACAGAAGCCACGACGGCACATGCCAACGGATGGCCACACGCGCAAGCAATCGACAGCTCTGACTTTGACGACGAGCAACACAGGGGAAATATGCAGGATTTGCGCCGACCGTGCCGAAAAGAGCACCCGGGAAGAACCGACTACCGAAGACCATGCCGCGACCCAACATCCTCTCGACGCCATCATCGTTGCCAAACAGAAACCAACGCCCCGCCTCAGCAAACCACGCGGCGAAGATGCCGCCATCGACGGCGAAGATGCCATCATCCTCCAGTCTCCCAGTCATAGCCGGCTCCGAGACGATGCCCCCAAGAAGGAGAAAGACGCGAAGACGCCTCCATCGCCCGATCCAACGGATCTGAGGTTTCCCTCCGATGCCCAATCCGTGGGAAGAAAGAGCAACTCCACGGCGATGCTTCCAAGAAAGATCATGACACCCGCGGGCACCGCCGTCGCCGGCTCCGGTGAAGACCGGAGCAAGGATTTCTCCCGGAGATGTGCCGACCACCTGTCATCACCGACCGCCGCCCACTGACCACCACCCCTACCAAGGCCGACCTCACTCTGGCCACGAGATCCCATGATCCACCGCGACCAGATTCGCACCACCTCCTGGCCGAAGCCAACACCACCATACCCGGGGCCGCCGCCCCGAAGCCCAAGAGCCGCCACGTCATCGTCATCACCGTCTGCAGGAGCCCGGCAGGCCCGACGGCATGGAGCCCACATCGCAAATCTGGAGGCAAGGGAGGGCCTGGCCAGACTACGACCTCGCCCCAAGCCTTGCCTCGGAGGGCCGGAGGACAGCCAAAGCTCCCGTCGGAAGGCTACAGTCGAGCCGCACCAGATCTGAACCGCCGGAAGCCGGAGCCGCACGAGCGAGATAGAGCGGTCGCAGCCACCTAGCCTCGACCCACCGCTGGACGTCGCGAGGCCGCCGCCGTTGCCGCGCCTACTCGCCATGCCGCCCAGCCGTCGCGCCACCGGAGGAGCAGCCGCCTCCGTGGGACCCGCAGCCTGGACCACCACCAACCCGAGCGGGGGACAAGGCGCGCCGAGGCACGCGCAGTGCACCGTCCGCTGAGTCGCCGAGCTGCCCATGCCGCCACCACCGAGCCCAGCCTCGCCGAGCCCTCGATCCGCCAGAACGTGGTCGCCCGCGCTGGAACCCCCCGCCGTCTGCGCCGCATCTGGTCACCGTGAGGCCACCGCCGTGCCTCCCCTACTCCCGGACCACTGGATCCGCGTCAGCCATCACCGGAGCCGCACCCGCTCGCCCGCCGGACCCTGCCGAGCTCACACGCCAGATCCACCCTTGGGCCACCCTGAGAGAAGCCCCGCCGCCACCCTCCTTGGAGCCTGACCGGGCTTTGCCAGCGGGCTCCTCAGGCGGCGGCGAGGTGCTGGGGCAGAGGGGGGGGGGGGGGGGGGGGGGAGGAAGTAGCCGACGCCGGTGGTGTTCCCCCGTGTCGCCCGAGAGAGGCGACGCGGGGGTCAGGAGGGAGTATGCACCACGCGGGGGTCGTTGCTAATTCATTTCTGGCGTATAACTTCAATGCCCAGTCCGCCAACGAGACGAAGATTACTTCATATGGTATTATTTCTCCGCCAAGTCTGCTTATGAAGACACTGTTTGAAGGAATTGTCCTCGGGCGTCCAATCTCCGAATGCTGGGCACTAGCCAAGTGCATGATCTTGCCTGGCCTGCGGCTAACAAATGCTGGGCACTGGACACTCAACATCTTTCCCCCCTCTGCAGCCGGGAGAACGAGACCATATGGTGCGTGTGTGCTACCTGACGACTTCACTGGCATATTTGAGGAGGCGGCTACTTGAGATGGGACTGGACACGATCAAAAGCCACGTTTGGAAACCAACCACACAATGATTGCGTGTTTGATCGATGCGACACCAGATGGATTGCTGAGTCGAAGCGTGGAGCTGCATCGAAAACAGCTGTGATTGTATCCCTTTATTCTTTTGGTCTGCTAGCTCTTGATTTGGTCATGCTTGCAATCAGGTGCCTTGTCTAGCCAACACAGTGGTTCCAAGATGCAACTGGCCTTGTCAATGAGCTCTGGCTGGGTCTAGCACAGAAAATAGGTGAAATCTTCGGAATGAGATCCAGTGCCTTGCTGTGAGCAAGGCACCAATGAACAGTACGTTGACTGGCCCCCCTCTTCACATCGCCCGAAGTAGAATCAATGCGTGAACAGTGGCAGTTCTACAGTGTTCGGTCTACAGTACCCCGCCTACAGTGTTCGCTCTACAATACCCCGTACAGTGTTCTGCGCAACAGTATTCGATCTGAGCCGCCCCCTTGATCCAAAGACTGGCTGGTCGCCAGTTACGCCGTGCCTTGCTGTGGGCAAGGCACTGGATCTCTGTCCGAAATCTTCGGTCTCTCTGACACGGTCACGAGATATGCGGCCACAAACACAAAAAGTGCATGCAGCTCCCGATCTCCATTGCTCATATCGTGTCCACGCCTACTTACTCCGTCCTTGAAAGAGTGTATTTTCAACTTTGTTGATAAGTCAAAACTTTTTTATGTTTGATTGTATTTATACAATAGTACACAAACATGTATGCCATCAATTAGATTCATGATAAAATATATTTTCATCATACTCCTATTTGGTTTCACAAACATTGATATATTTTTGCACAAACTCGGCAGGGGTGGCAGCACCTCAAGTCCAGGCTGCGGCGCGAAGCGCATGGTCCCTGGCGGCGGTGGCGGAGGCGCTGCTAGAAGGTCTGTGCGGGTGGCGGTCGTGGCCGAGTCATGGCAGAGCGCGGAGGCCGGCACGGGGGCCGGGACACCGGGGACGAGCTGTGCGGCCGTGTGCAGCCGCGCGAGATGTGGTTGGCGCCCCCGCATCGGACACAACGAGTGGGGTTGGTGCACTCCACCGAGATGTAGCCATCGTCGATGCCGTAGTTGTAGAAGCAACCGTAGAGCGCCGCGGGGAGCTTCGAGTCCGGACCCGGCTGGGAGGCAGGGAAGTTGTGCGGCCGCTTGAGGGCATGGACCGCCGGGAAGGGGAGGGAGGCCTGATGACCATGCAGCGGCGGTCTCGCTTGGTTTGCCACCACGCGGCTGCGGTTGCCTGTGCCGAGGGACGGGAGGGGCCGTCCGCCTTCGCACCGCCCTTGACGATGAGACCGAAGGCGGAGCCAACGATGATGGAGCGGAGCCTCGGCCGCGACGGGAAAGCGAGAGAGGGAAGCTCCGACGAGAAGGAGGCCGAGAGGGAGACCCGGGACGCCTTGTGCGCGGTTGCGGTGGACGCCGGCTCCGCTCTGGAGGCGGCGTGGTGGGTGGCTGCCAGAGCCGGTGTGGCTTCTAGCGCAGCGCACAGGTCAGAGGAGACCAAGGGAGTTGTCCTGGACCCATGTCATTCCAGACCACCCACCGCAACCGCCAATGTACTGACAGCGATAAAGATCTTTTCGCGGCGGCCACAAGGGTGTGCATGAAGGAAATATGCCCTACATGCAATAATAAAATTGTTATTTTATATTTCCTTATTCATGATAAAGGTTTATTATTCATGCTAGAATTGTATTGATTGTAAACTTAAATACATGTGTGAATACATAAACAAATATTGTGTCCCTAGTAAGCCTCTACTAGACTAGCTCATTGATCAAAGATGGTTAAGGTTTCCTAACCATAGACATGTGTTATCATTTGATAACGGGATCACATCATTAGGAGAATGATGTGATGGACAAGACCCATCCGTTAGCTTAGCATATTGATCGTTCAGTTTATTGCTATTGCTTTCTTCATGTCAAATACATATTCCTTTAGATTATGCAACTCCCGGATACCGAAGGAATACTTTGTGTGCTATCAAACATCACAACGTAACTGAGTGATCATAAAGATGCTCTACAGGTATCTCCGAAGGTGTTTGTTGAGTTGAAATCGAGAAGAGGCAATGGATATCCTTTCGTCTAGAAAGGTGAAACGTTCCCTACCGAAACCATCAGGCCTGTTGTGAGAAGCTCTGATTTGTGAGAAACATATCCCCAAACCTGCCCCAAATGAGACAAAATTTTTACCATGTCATATTGATGTTGCTTCATGACAGCATGCCAAGTTTTATGAATTTCAGACGAGCTTTGGATTTACTAGAATTTAAAAATCAGGTATCAATGTTTGCGGCCGAGTGACGGTGGCAGGGTGTTTCACATTCATTCCCATTTCTTGCATGAGACCTAAGCATGCAACCAAGGACACATATTTGATTTTTCAACTAATTTATATGCATTAGAGCATGTGCATGTAGTTCAAATTTAAATTATGCACATGAATGCATAGAAAACCCAGTTAGTGTATAAAAATGTCCAAACAAACCCCGAAAAATCTCAAAAATTGACACAACACTCCTGTTGTTCTATGTTGACACTAGAAAAAAAAATTTAAAATCGAGAAGAGGCAACGGATATCGTTTCGTCTAGAAAGGTGAAACGTTCCCTACCGAAATCATCACACTTGTTGTGAGAAGCTCTGGTTTATGAGAAGCTTATACCCAAACCTGCCCCAAATGGGACAAAATTTTTACCACGACATGTTGATGCCGCTCCATGATAACATGCCAAGTTTCATAAATTTTGGACGACTTTTAGACTTACTAGAATTACGAAAGCAATTACGTCGACGTTTGCCGGAGAGCCACGGCGCCATGGTGTTCGAAATTCATCCCCATTTCTTGCATGGGACATAAGCATAAATTCATGGACATATATATGATTTTACAACCCATGTTGGTGCACCGGAGCATGTGCATGTAGTTTAATTTTGAATTGTGCACCTGAAATGGCTAGAAAACTAATTTAATGTATAAAATGTCCAAACGAACCCTGAATAATTCCAATTCTTTTACGACACACATATAGTTGCATGTTCACTGCAGATAAAAAGTCTAGCAATTCAAACACCGTCCATTGCCGCTGTGACCCCATTATGTAATTCAAATCAAGACGAAAAATCAAGTAGATCCCACATGGTTTATTATAACCAACCGTGTGAGGTGCAGCACAAAATATCTTGGAGCATCGTGGGAGTATAGTACGCATACGGCTTACGCGAGAAGGTGCGACGGCTACAGTCCACAGCTCGCTCTGAATAAGGGACCATGTCTGATAACACTTTGCCGCTAGTTTTTTCGCTGAAGCGATTCCAAATTTTCGGCTTCCGCAGAAATATCTACCTCCCCGCCCCCTACCAAAAGCCACATTTCCCCTATTTCCGCCTTCCTTTCCAAGTTGAAACCTTCACTCCTTGCTTGCAACACCGCCTCCTCGCCGGCGACCCTCCTTCACGCTGCTCGGCCTCGTCTATCCAGGCAGGCAATCCACACCGACCTCCATCCTCCTCCTCCTTCCATATCCCACATGCCCCGACCGCCGGCGCGACACCTTCCACCCAAATCACTGACCCCTCCACCAAATAAGCGCCGCCCTAAGCCATGGTGCACGCAGTATAGCCAGGATCTCAAGGAGCAGTTGGCAGCGGAGAAGCAAATCGCGGCCGCACGCGCGGATGAGTTAGCGATGGCTGCCATTCGTGCCGACCCCCAGATCTTGGAGGAGCACCTCGCCGTCGAGGCCACCGTCGATGCCTCGCGCGCCGACGCTGCGACGCAGTTGGCTGCTTTAAACGACAGTTCGTGGCGTTTTCACAAGGCCACCATCGGTGCCTTCGACGAAGACTACGAGGTTTTTTCTCAGCGTGCACGTGCTTACCTCATCTCGAGAGCCAGCAAGTTGGTGTCCGGAGCAACTCGGGCAACTCACCACTACGACGAGGGCACCCACGATGCGGAGGTTTTGCCCTCTTCCATGTCCAGGGAGCCAATCGTCATCGATATCTCCGACAATGAGGAGTAGCTTGTCTTATTAGCTCACTATAAGGATCCATGTTCAATTTGTTAGCTACTGCCTTTCCTTAACAAATTCTAGTGAATTATGATATCTACTTTTACCGTGCAATCTTTTGCTCTAGTGTATATGTTCTATATGTCGTGCAATGTGGTGTTCAGTTAACCGTTTGGTTCAATTTTGCAAATGTGATGTTTAATTCTTCAGGGTGCAATTTTCCAAGTAGTTAAGCATACTTGGTTTGGTTAACTGTCTGATCTTCTATTAGGAGTATATTATATTGTGCACGTTTGGTTCATTTGTTGTGGTGTTTAGTTAACTGTTTGGTTCAATTCTGCAATGCGACGTTCAGTTGTTGTGGGTGCATTCTGTTATTGTATACCATGTGAGAAATAAATCGAATTTGGCTGTACTAAATACATGAGAAACAAATACAATTGCTAGATTTCCAAGTTGTTAAGCATGCTTGGTTTGGTTAACTGTCTGATCTTCTATTATGAGTGTGTTATATTGTGCAATGTGGTGCTCAGTTAACGTTTGGTTCATTTGTTGTGGTGTTTAGTTAACTGCTTGGTTCAATTCTGTAATGCGATGTTCAATTGTTGTGGCTGCATTCTGTTATTGTATACCATGTGAGAAATAAATCGAACAATTGCTATATTTCCAAGTTGTTAAGCATGCTTGGTTTGGTTAACTGTTTGATTTTCTATTAGGAGTATGTTATATTGTACAATGTGGTGCTCAGTTAACGTTCCGTTCATTTGTGGTGGTGTTTAGTTAACTGCTTGGTTCAATTCTGCAATGCGATGTTCAATTGTTGTGGCTGCATTCTGTTATTGTATACCATATTAGGAATAAATCAAATTTGGCTGCACTTAATACATGAGAAACATATACAAGTGCTATATTTCCTAGTTCTTAATCATGCTTGGTTTGGATAAATGTGTTTTCCATGTGGCTTGAATTAATCTGATGAATCTGCAATGTGCTTATTTTTCATCAACATATCTTACTGATAGCATGCGAACCCTTACTTAACCTGATGACTAACTACCTATATGTGTTGCAGGGAAACAATGGGAAGCACTGAGGTTTACATGATGGTACTAACTATTATACCTTGCCTTCTTTTATTCCTTTTCCCCATTTCCAATATAGAGAAGATATTTATGCACATCCTTGTTTTTAGGCCTTTCCAAAGCAGTTCCCTGATGATTACCTCTCAAACCACCTCTATGGCCAGGAGGCGAGGAAAGTTTTCATACAACACCCACGATTCAATATTGAAGTGTTCCTGAAGAGGACGAAGGATGGACGGTCAATCATCCACAGGCACTGGCCTAAAGTTGCAAAGACCTTCAACATGAATGAAGGCTCAATATTCGCCTTCTGCTTCAGCAGTTTTCCAGATGAGATGCATCTGTCTATCTGCTGCCTATGATGCTAATTTCAAAAGGTTCTAGATGTTGCATGTGAAACTTGGTGTTGGTGCAGTTGTGTAATGGGGTAGCTGAGTGCTGAAGCTATATCATGTTGTACTCGGATGTATTTCAATTATGAAATCCTGCTTCCTTAATATGGAAATGAAATATATTATGTGCTCAATATGATGTCAATTAGATTAATAAATAAATTATTAATAATAGGTTAATTAGCCTGCTAATTGGGTTTTCCTATTGCAAACGGTTATTGAGAAAACACCATGGGCGATGACCTTAGGCAACACACACAGTTTCTAGGAATAAACCGTGTTGGATCAATGAACAATCACACACGACATTTTTTTGAAAACTGTTTGCGTTACGCCACATTGCGCAAACTTTTTCCTTGGAATGACTGTGTGGGATGTATATACGAATGGAAACATTTAGCGGAGACTGAATATGTGGGATGTACTTACGACCAGAAATGATTTCGCTTGTATAATTGTATTTTTAGCAATACTGTACGTATAACCGTATTTGGTCGCTCGACGGTCGCACATGACCTCATTTTGCCGAGCGTGTGTGCTAGGAGGGCATATCCCCGATGGTTTTTGGGTCGTGTGCGAAGGACTCCCCTATCGCAGTCACTCACCAGGTGACGGTTCCAAACGCCGTCGCGAAAAGGGGTTAAAAACCGTTTGTATAGCACCTCGTTGTACCAGTGGGAAGGAAAGGGGAGGGGTGGCCCCTCCTGCCTTTCCCTTCTCAGGAGAGAAAGGAAAGGGGGGCGCCACCTCCTCCTTCCGTCCTCCCGCACTTAAACAAGGAAAGGGGGTGCCACTTGGGGAGGACCCCAAGTAGGGTTCGGGCTACTTGGGGCGCCCTCCTGGCTGCTCCCTCCTCCTCCCCCCACTATATATATGTGGGAGGGGGGCGCCTAGCACAACCACGACTGTGCAGCGCCCCCTCCACCATTTACACCCCCGGTCATATTTTCGTAGTGCTTAGGCAAAGCCCTGCGGAGATCACTACATCATCACCGTCACCACGCCGTCATGCTGCCGGAACTCATCCACTACTTCGCCCGTATTGATGGATCATGAAGGCGAGGACGTCACCGAGCTGAACGTGTGCAGAACTCAGAGGTGCCGTATGTTCGGTACTTGATCAGTTAGAGCGCGAAGAAGTTCGACTACATCAACCGCGTTACTAAACGCTTACGCTTACGGTCTATAAGGGTACGTAGACATACTCTCCCCGTCGTTTCTATGCATCTCCATGGATAGATCATTGCGTGTGCGTAGATTTTTTTGTTATCCATGCAACGTTCCCCAACTGTGCATCGGTGATGGTATGTCGGGACCTCGATCCTAAGTCACACCGATCTAGCATGTAACACTTCATATCACTTTGCGTCCTCACGCACGGTATTCCCACGAGTGCCACCTTACCTGGCCCGGGACCGTTTGCGCCTTTTGGCTCACGTATATGATAGTGTCGCTAGCATCCATATGACAGAGAACCCGAGCCGACATGACTAGTCGTGAACCCAAAGTGGCACTAACTTACAGGGACATGCATACATGAATCAACCTCGAGCATGTCGGTCAACAGCGTATGAATCCGGGCTGTAGCACTGGGCTAACAGGACTCCGGGAACCCGGGTTGTAGCAGGCTAGGCAGGACTCCGGATGTCACCGCATGACATTTCCCAGAAGGGACAGACACATGAACGAAGTGAATCACATGCCAGCCAGTCAAGTGTTCCGGAGCAGTAGTGCTGGGCTAGCAGGACTCTGGTGAACCGGGCTGTAGCGGACTACTATGGCTCATGGAAGCACAAGACTACATTTCCCCATAAGAGAGGCTACCAGGGATAAACAACTAGGTTGTCGGATCCCACACATAGCAATACACATTACACGTACGCATAACATGCAAGTATGTGATGTACAACATGGCATCACAACATAACTCAAACTCATATAGATAAAGGCCCAGAAGAGTCACATAGCATTCAATACAAACAGGGGTCTCATGACCCATCAATCAGAGCATACAAGCAACGAAAGCATTACATGTCTGAGTACAGACAACTACAGAAGGAAAAGACTAAGAAGCCTGACTAAACACGACCCTCCCAAGTGTACAAGATCGTAGCTGGGATACAAGCTACTCGTCGAAGTCACTAGTGTAACCAACTGCAAAACATAAATAAGCAAACGTGAGTACGAAGGTACTCAGCAAGTCTTACATCAGAACTATCTACATATGCAACATTATCAGCAAAGGGGGTGGTGGAGTTTTAACAGCAGCAAGCCAGCTTTGACTCAATGGCTAACCTATACTACGAGTATCAGAAACTTCTTTGAGGTGAGAAGACACACACGAGTCCACATATTCACCATATCAATACTCCACTATGGATCCGTTCCCGTCTCCCTACGAGAAGGCCATCCATAGCACTCACGCTTATCTTGCGTATTTTAGAGTATCCACTTCAAGTTGTCTATGTACTACATAAGTCCTCCAAGTTTCTATATCCGAGGAAAACGGCTATTCGAATAGATAACGTTAACCCTGCAGGGGTGTACTTCTTCACACACGCTCTCGCCACTTATCGCCCTGTACACGTCATGTACCTCGGCAACCTTCAAGCGGAAGCCGGGCGAGGGTGTCGGCCACGACCTGACTAACCACACAAGTCTCTCGTCCAGGTTTATCGCCTATTTGAGTTCCATCCGCAAGGAGTTCCGGCCGAAGTCTCTAGTACGGCCCCGAACGATGTGTGCAGGGTTCCCAAGCCCACCATCCGGGTGCCACTTGGTACACCGTGCCACGGTGCCTAGTCTGTCCCAAGCCCGTCCCGTCGGACACCAGCTAGTAGACAAGTAGCACTACCTACAAATGCCAGAAACTAGTTACAACTCCTGGACAGAGATCAAGTGGATTAATAAGCCGAGAGGGGCCGGATAGCCGGAACACAATGTGTGGTAGTAACTAGACTTGGATAACATACACATAACTCAGTGCTTAGGTATGATTCCAATGAGACAACCCACCATGTACTCCTACATGGCCTCTCATCGCTACCTTTACCAAAACGTGTTCACACACTTAGCCTTTATTGGTAGGACATGTTCACCACTCCGATTCATTCCCGATGAATCAGACCTGACACAACTCTAAGCATAGCCGGCATAAAGAAAACAAGCATGGATGAGTAGGCACATCAGGGCTCAAGCAACTCCTACTCATGCTAGTGGGTTTCAACTATTTACTGTGGCAATGACAGGTCATGCAGAGGAATGGGTTCAACTACCGCAGCAGAAAAGTAGCAGTTGAATCATTGTTGTCCTAATGCAATATAAGGAGCAGGAGCGAGAGAGAGTGGGATTTATCGAAATGCTCAAGGGGGTTTGCTTGCCTGATAGAACGACGAAGGGGTACGACTCCTCTAACAGGTACTCGGGAACACCTTCCGGAGTGGAACCTATCGAGAAGAAATGGTGCCGGCGATCAACACACAAACAAATGCAACAAAATGAGGCATGAACATGACATGTGCAAATGCTAGTGTTTGGGCTAATGCAAGATGCTACCAAGTTGGTTGAATCCCATTTGAATCAAAGATTCAAATGCAATTCAAAATGAAGCATTTAAAATGCCCATATTATGTTTTCACTTATACAGCATGTATAAGTTGGTTTTTCATGCATGGAACTGGCATAAATGGATTCCTTGCATTTTTCTGATAATTTTTCATATATAAATTATTTCATTCTAAGCTACGGTTGAACTATTATGACTTTTTGAAGTTTAAGCAATATTCTGGAATTTCCTGAGTTAAGATAATTCCAGAAATCAATTATTGCATCAGCTTGAGGTCAGCACTGCGTCAGCAGTCAACCTGAGTCAAACCCGACGTGTGGGGGCCACACGTCAGTGACACAATGGTTAAGCCCGGGTCAAACCCGCACTGACCAGGGTTTGACTTGGCCCTGGGGCCCACTGTCAGCGGCTGGTGGGGTGGATTAGGCTGCAGGATTAGCGCTAATGACAGCCACGTCGGCCTCGCCGGAGTTCGGCCGGCGACGACCTTGAGCCGCGGCGGAGTCTGCTCGGAATTTGCCTACAGGGAGCTATTTGGCGCGCGGAGTGCAGCTACGGGGTGCGGACGCTCGTCCGCATCCAGGGAAGCACGCAACTGGGCGTGGGGTGGCCTGGTTCACCGGCGGCGAGCTCATCCACGACGGCCGGAGCAGGGGGATGAGGCAGGCGAGGCTGCAAGCCACGGGGACGCTGGATGAGGTGCTCTACGGGCTCCTGGGAACTGCTGGAGTTCGCCTATGCACCCAGATGCGACTGGAACGAGCCCTGGCCGCGTCGGCGACATCGCCGGTGGCAAGGAGCTTATGGGTGTGACGGGGAGATAAGCTAGGGGTTGAGCGCGAGGAGGGGAACAGGGGGGAAATGGAGAGGAGCTCACGGCGGAGTCGCTGAGCAGGCTAGTGGGCTCAGGGAGGCGCTGAAGACGGTGAATCGGAGTCGGCGTTCGGCGGCGTCCGAGGTTGAAGACGATGGCGATGGCGGCATTCCAGGGCGTCCGGCGCCGTGCGTCTCGTCAAGGAGGCGTAGCCCACAGCGGCGGAGCGCGTGGACACGACAGAGGGACGAGGAGGAGGCAGTGGCCGCGGCAACAGCGAGCGGTGGCGTCGGCTGCGCTCGGGTGCGTGCGAGAGAGAGAACTGAGGAGGGGGAGGAGCTCGAGGGAGTGAGCGAGAGGGACCAGGGAGTGCATGGCGACGTCCTGGGCATCGAGGCAGCGGTGGGAAGCAGGAGGTGGCCGGGCGTGCGCCGACGTGCGTCGGCCACGCGCCTCTCATCCTCCTGGCGGGAGGTTGAGGGTGACTGGCAGGGCCAGCTGGCTGGGCCGGCCAGCTGGGCCGCACAGTGCCAGGCCTCGGGTAAGGCCCAGGTAAGTGTTTTCCCTTTTTTTGTTTTCTTTTCTATTTCTGACATTTGTTTTTGACTTAAAAATAAATACCAGCACAAATATAAAAATGTTGAGATTCCTTGTGACCACTAGTTATAATATACCAGAGGCCCTCACCAAATTCCAACATTTTTGGAGCCTTTAAAATATTTATATTATTTTAAACAGCTCCAATTCAAATACATATGGGTTCATTCAAAAATCCAAAATGTTTAGCAAAAATGTGCATCACCCCTGGTTGTTGTTTCCAACATTTTCCAAAGACCATGAACATTTTTGAAAAGCATTTTGGGTTCATTGAAATTCCATTTTTAATTTGAACCTATTTGAATTTGCTTTGGTGCTAGGGTTTGAAACATCCCCATTTCAATTTCATTTGAAACTTAACATGATGCACAAAGCAAACCTATAACATACCAGAACTAGGGATGTGACAACTCGCCCCCACTCGGAAGAATCTCATCCCGAGATTCAGGAGTTGGCGGAAAGAAAGCGGGGTACTCAAGTCAGAGACGATCTTCTCGCTCCCAGGTAGCTTCTCTCTCGGCATGATGAGACCACTGAACCTTGAGAAACTTGATGTTATGACGTCGAGTGACACGCTCTTCTTGATCCAGAATGCAAACGGGGTACTCTCGATAAGTGAGGTTATCTTGGAGATCAAGCGTTTTGTGGTCCACTCCGCGGATGGGATCCGAGAAGCAATGCCTGAGTTGAGAGACGTGGAAGACATCATGAACTCGAGAAAGATGTGGGGGTAGTTCCAACTGGTAAGCAACCTCTCCTCGTTTAGCGAGAATGCAAAAAGGACCGATGTAACAAGGAGCCAACTTGCCCTTGATACTGAAACGATGGGTACCCTTCAAAGGAGTAACCCGAATGTAAGCCTTGTCGCCAACTTCATAAGCCACTTCCTTATGACGACGGTCATACTGGCTCTTTTGACGAGATTGGGCTGTTTTCAAATTCTCACGAATGATGCGAACTTGCTCTTCTGCCTCCTGGATCATATTCGGTCCAAAGAATTGTCTTTCACCGGTTTCTGACCAGTTCAAAGGTGTTCGACATCTTCGTCCATACAGAATCTCAAAGGGTGCTTTCTTAAGACTGGATTGGTAGCTATTGTTATAAGCAAACTCAGCAAAGGGAAGACATTTCTCCCAATCCATACCGAATGAGATAACACAAGCTCTAAGAATGTCTTCGAGAATTTGGTTGACCCTTTCCACCTGACCACTTGACTGAGGGTGGAAAGCAGTACTAAAAGAAAGATGAGTTCCCATGGCATTCTGGAAACTTTCCCAGAAATGAGAGGTGAAAAGACTACCACGGTCTGAATTGATCTCTAGTGGAACACCATGGAGTGACACTATTCGGGAGATATATAAGTCAGCGAGCTGACTAGCAGTGATACTCTCTCGAACAGGTAGGAAGTGAGCCACTTTGGAGAGACGATCAATGACTACGAAGATAGCATTATTTCCTTTCTTGGTCCTGGGAAAGCCGGTGATGAAGTCCATACCAACTTTGTCCCATTTCCACTCGGGAATAGCTAAAGGTTGAAGGGTGCCAGCAGGTCTTTGATGCTCTGCCTTAGCGCGACGACAAACATCACAGTTGGCAATATACTGAGCGATTTCTCTCTTCATCCTAGTCCACCAGAACCTCTAGCGTAGGTCCTGATACATCTTTGTACTACCGGGATGAATCGTGAGAGGGGATTCATGGGCCTCCTTAAGGATCAGTTGTTGCATCTGTTGGCATTTGGGAACCACCAAACGGTTTCCAAAGTAAACAACACCTTGTTCATCCATAGAGAAACAGTCGGCAATTCCCTTGGAAATATTTTTCTTGATCCGGGAGATTCCCGTATCATGCTTCTGAGCCTCTATGATCTGATATGTAAGGGTAGGTTTCGCCACCAAGGTAGAAAGGGAACCATGAGGAGCTATGTGAAAATTAAGCTTACAGAATTCCTCATGGAGGGGTGGTTGACATTGTTGCAACATGAGGTTGTTGCAATAGGATTTACGACTTAAAGCATCAGCCATGACATTGGCTTTGCCTGGGGTGTAGGTGATTCCTAAGTCGTAGTCCGAGATCAACTCCAACCAATGTCTCTGTCTGAGATTCATATCCGGCTAGGTGAAGATATACTTGAGACTCTGATGGTCAGTGTAGATTTCGCAACGATTACCAAGAAGGTAATGTCGTCAGGTCTTAAGTGCATAGACTACGGCTGCAAGCTCCAGATCATGTGTAGGATAATTTTCCTCATCTGGATGCAACTATCGAGAGGCATAGGCAATCACATGACGATCCTGCATAAGAATGCAACCTAGTCCTTGACGCGAAGCATCGCAATAGATAACAAAGTCTTTAGTGAAATCCGGTGGCACGAGTATGGGCGCAAAAGTCAGGCGTCTTTTCAGTTCCTGAAAACTGTGCCACACTGTGGGGTCCACTCAAACCTTTTATCTTTCTTGAGAAGTTCCGTGAGGGGTTTGGCCACCTTGGAGAAGTTTTCAACGAAGCGGCGACAATAACTGGCTAGACCAAGGAAACTCCTAACTTGTTTGACCATTTCAGGTGGAGTCCAATCGAGAACGGCTTTAAATCTCTCAGGATTGACAACAATCCCTTACCAGAGATCACGTGGCCCAAATAGGTCACTTCTGGCAACCAAAATTCACACTTGGAGAACTTGGCATAAAGGCGGTGCTCTCTGAGTTTTTCTAACACAAGTCTAAGATGCTCGGCATGCTCTTCCTCGTTCTTCGAGTAAATAAGAATATCATCGAGGTAAACCACGACGAACTTATCTAAGTACTCCATAAAGATCGAGTTCATCAAGCGGGAGAAAGTAGCTGAAGCATTGGTTAGGCTGAAAGACATCACGGTGTACTCGTATTGACCATAATGAGTGACAAAGGCCGTTTTGGGGATGTCCCCGTTTCTGATTTTGATTTGGTGGTAGCCTAACCTCAAATCCATCTTGGAAAAGACTAAGGATCCAACGAGTTGATCATACAGGTCGTTGATCCTGGGGAGCGGATACTTGTTCTTTATCGTGACCACATTAACGGGACGATAATCTACAACCATCCGATCCGTACCATCCTTATGCTTGACGAAGAGGACAGGACAAGCCCAAGGAGAAGAACTGGGACGGATGAAACCCTTTTGCAAGGACTCATCAAGTTGTTTCTTAAGCTCGTCTAACTCCAAAGGTGCTAGAGATTGGAACAGTTCCTGGGACAAGTTCTATGACAAACTCTACATCTCTGTCAGGTGGAACATCTGGCAGCTCTTCTGGAAAGACATCCGGGAAGTCACGGACTATCGGAATATCTTCAAGGTCTGGAAGAGGGCTGGCATTAAGAGAATAGAGCTGACGCCTTGCAACTCTAGTGGAGACAGTGACTATTTTGCCAGATGGATGTGTAAGTTGAACAGATCTAGTGTAACAATCGATCTTGGCATGATGAGCTGTCATCCAGTCCATGCCCAAGATGATGTTAATATCTGAAGACTTGAGAGATATCAAAGAAGCAAGAAATACCAGTCGGTCAACAAGGATTTCATTACCATGGCTTACCTTGGAGGTTTGCCATTTGGAACCAGGAGTCTGGATTATTAGTGGAGTTGGCATATCACAAAATGACATGTCGTGCAACCGAGCATAACCTTCGGATATGAAGGAGTGAGATGCTCCAGTATCGAACAGAACTGAAGCTGGGTGACAATTGACAAGAAGTGTTCCCAATACGACATCGGGATCATCTTGAGCTTCTGTAGCTGAGACGTGGTGCACACATGCTCGTTCAGTGGTGGCTGGCTTGGTACTAATCATCTTGCCTGATGGCTTATCACGACCAACAGACCTCTCAGACTTGGGTGGAGTATAACTGGACTGAGGGCAGTCACGTGCATAGTGTCCTGGTTCTCCGCAGGTGAAGCAAGTTCCTGAGGTAGGACGTGGACCTACTTTGGCAAGTGGTCCACTAACAGGCCTGGGTGGAGCATGTTGCTGAGCTGGGTGAGGCACCACATCGGATGGCCTCGGTGCATATCCAGGTGGAAGAGCTGAGTTCGGAATCCAAATTCGTCGCTTCTGAGAGCCAGAGCGGGAGAAAGAACCCAGATCACGGTTGTGCTTACGAGACTCCTCGTAAGTGAGCTGAGCTGTCTCTGCATTAATGGCCTTGTTCACAAGAGCCTGGAAAGTATTAGAATGATGCAGGTGGAGATCACGACGCAACTTAGGGTTGAGACCCTTCCGGAACCTAGCCTGATTCTTGGCATCCGTGGACACTTCTTCTGTAGCATAGCGGGCGAGGTTTCCAAAGTCTCTACTGTAAGCATCAATAGGCAGCTTATCCTGGGTAAAAATACAAAACTCTTCCCTCTTGCGGTCAATGAGAGCCTGAGGAATGTGGTGCTCACGAAAAGCCTCGGTGAAATCCTTCCAGGTAGGAATCTGACCAGCTGGAAGCATAGTCTCATAGCTCTGCCACCAAATACTAGCAGGACCTTCCAGGTGATAGGTAGCATAGGTGACCTTGTCACCTTCAGCCACGCTCGCAGTATGCAACTTGTGAGTGATGCTCTGGAACCAGTCATCCGCATCAAGTGGCTCAATGGAATGATGGAAGGTGGGTGGTTTCAGACCAATGAAGTCGGTGATAGAAACCAACTTCTTATGCTGATGTGCGGTGTTCTGCTCAATCTGTGCCAGCAAGCGGTTAGTCTCACGCTTGTTCCTCTCGGATGCTAACAAGAACTCTGCCATCAAAGGCTGGTCAGGAGGATCCTCATCCCTACCATCTCCGTGGTTCTTGCTATGAGCAACTGAACCTCGGTTAGCAGACGACATCCTGGCACAGAAACCAAGGAAACAAGGATGGAATTAGCATCGACATAAGGATGCAGAACGTAATGCAAAAGCATGGGAAACTCTTGAAATCCTAAGACAATTTCGGCAGCATAACGACTGTAAATGCTCAAAAGGATTTTGAGACATTCATCAAAGGAATAGCATAATCAATCAGCATCATAATATCAAGGTTCTGGGTCAAACTGAGGACACACGGAAGTAGTAGAGCTGTACGGAGACACAACCCAACAATCCTAAGACTTTACGGTTTAGTAACACGTCATCCTGAGAGATAGAGGAGAAGCCTAGGCCTTAACCCTTGTAGAAAAGAAGAGGCTGACTCAGAAAGAATGACATGAGGTAAAGGACTAAAAAGAGCCTTACGTTCCCTTCCACAATCAATTCCCTTATATAACTAAAGCATTTCTAGACTCAACTTCGACCAGTTTGGCTTGGTAATCCTACAATCAGTCAGGCTCTGATACCAATGCTGTCGAGACCCCGATCCTAAGTCACACCGATCTAGCATGTAACACTTCATATCACTTTGCGGCCTCACGCACGGTATTCCCACGGGTGCCACCTTACCTGGCCCGGGACCGTTTGCGCCTTTTGGCTCACGTATATGATAGTGTCGCTAGCATCCATATGACAGAGAACCCGGGCCGACATGACTAGTCGTGAACCCAAAGTGGCACTAACTTACAGGGACAGGCATACATGAATCAACCTCGAGCATGTCGGTCAACAGCATATGAATCCGGGCTGTAGCACTGGGCTAACAGGACTCCGGGAACCCGGGCTGTAGCAGGCTAGGCAGGACTCCGGATGTCACCGCGTGACATTTCCCCGAAGGGACAGACATAGGAACGAAGTGAATCACATGCCGGCCAGTCAAGTGTTCCGGAGCAGTAGTGCTGGGCTAGCAGGACTCTGGTGAACCGGGCTGTAGCGGACTACTATGGCTCATGGAAGCACAAGACTACATTTCCCCATAAGAGAGGCTACCACAGATAAACAACTAGGTTGTCGGATCCCACACATAGCAATACACGTTACACGTACGCATAACATGCAAGTATGTGTTGTACAACATGGCATCACAACATAACTCAAACTCATATAGATAAAGGCCCAGAAGAGCCACATAGCATTCAATACAAACAGGGGTCTCATGACCCATCATTCAGAGCATACAAGCAACGGAAGCATTACATGTCTGAGTACAAACAACTACAAAAGGAAAAGACTAAGAAGCCTGACTAAACACGACCCTCCCAAGGGTACAAGATCGTAGCTGGGATACAAGCTACTCGTCGAAGTCACTAGTGTAACCAACTGCAAAACATAAATAAGCAAACGTGAGTACGAAGGTACTCAGCAAGTCTTACATCAGAACTATCTACATATGCAACATTATCAACAAAGGGGGTGGTGGAGTTTTAACAGCAACAAGCCAGCTTTGACTCAGTGGCTAACCTATACTACGAGTATCAGAAACTTCTTTGAGGTGAGAAGACGCACACGAGTCCACATATTCACCATATCAATACTCCACTATGGATCTGTTCCCGTCTCCCTACGAGACGGCCATCCATAGCACTCACGCTTATCTTGCGTATTTTAGAGTACCCACTTCAAGTTGTCTATGTACTACATAAGTCCTCCAAGTTTCCATATCCGAGGAAAACGGCTATTCGAATAGATAATGTTAACCCTGTAGGGGTGTACTTCTTCACACACGCTCTCGCCACTTATCGCCCTATACACGTCATGTACCTCAGCAACCTTCAAGCGGAAGCCGGGCGAGGGTGTCGGCCATGACCTGACTAACCACACAAGTCTCTCGTCCAGGTTTATCACCTATTTGAGTTCCATCTGCAAGGAGTTCCGGCCGAAGTCTCCAGTACGGCCCCAAACGATGTGTGCAGGGTTCCCAAGCCCACCATCCGGGTGCCACTTGGTACACCGTGCCACGGTGCCTAGTCTGTCCCAAGCCCATCCCGTCGGACACCACCTGTTAGACAAGTAGCACTACCTACAAACGCCAGAAACTAGTTGTAACTCCTGGACAAAGATCAAGTGGATTAATAAGCCGAGAGGGGATGGATAGCTGGAACCCAATGTGTGGTAGTAACTGGACTTGGATAACATACACAGAACTCAGTGCTTAGGTACGATTCCAATGAGACAACCCACCATGTACTCCTACATGGCCTCTCATCGCTACCTTTACCAAAACGTGTTCACACACTTAGCCTTTATCGGTAGGACATGTTCACCACTCCGATTCATTCCCGATGAATCAGACCTGACACAACTCTAAGCATAGCCGGCATAAAGAAAACAAGCATGGATGAGTAGGCACATCAGGGCTCAAGCAACTCCTACTCATGCTAGTGGGTTTCAACTACTTACTGTGGCAATGACAGGTCATGCAGAGGAATGGGTTCAACTATCGCAGCAGAAAAGTAGCAGTTGAATCGTTGTTGTCCTAATGCTGTATAAGGAGAAGGAGCGAGAGAGTGGGATTTATCGAAATGCTCAAGGGGGTTTGCTTTCCTGATAGAACGATGAAGGGGTATGGCTCCTCTGACAGGTACTCGGGAACACCTTCCGGAGTGGAACCTATCGAGAAGAAACGGTGCCGGTGATCAACACACAAACAAATGCAACAAAATGATGCATGAACATGACATGTGTAAATGCTAGTGTTTGGGCTAATGCAAGATGCTACCAAGTTGGTTGAATCCCATTTGAATCAAAGATTCAAATGCAATTCAAAATGAAGCATTTAAAATGCCCATATTATGTTTTCACTTATACAACATGTATAAGTTGGTTTTTCATGCATGGAACTGGCATAAATGGACTCCTTGCATTTTTCTGATAATTTTTCATATATAAATTATTTCATTCTGAGCTACAGTTGAATTATTATGATTTTTTGAAGTTTAAGCAATATTCTGGAATTTCCTGAGTTAAAATAATTCCAGAAATCAATTATTGCGTCAGCTTGAGGTCAGCACTGCGTCAACAGTCAACCTGGGTCAAACCTGACGTGTGGGGGCCACACGTCAGTGACACAATGGTTAAGCCCGGGTCAAACCCGCACTGACCAGGGTTTGACTTGGCCCTGGGGCCCACTGTCAGCGGCTGGTGGGGTGGATTAGGCTGCGGGATTATCGCTAATGACAGCCACATCGGCCTCGCCGGAGTTCGGCCAGCGACGACCTCGAGCCGCGGCGGAGTCTGCTCGGAATTTGCCTACAGGGAGCTATTTGGCGCGCGGAGTGCAGCTACGGGGTGCGGACGCTCGTCCGCATCCAGGGAAGCACGCGGCTAGGCGTCGGGTGGCCTGGTTCACCGTGGGCGAGCTCATCTGTGGCGGCCGGAGTAGGGGGATGAGGTAGGCGAGGCTGCAAGCCACGGGGACGCCGGATGAGGTGCTCTACGGGCTCCTGGGAACTGCTGGAGTTTGCCTATGCACCCAGATGCGACTGGAACGAGCCCTGGCCACGTCGGCGACATCGCCGGCGGCAAGGATCTTACGGGTGTGATGGGGAGATAAGCTAGGCGTTGAGCGCGAGGAGGGGAACAGGGGGGAAATGGAGAGGAGCTCACGGCGGAGTCGCTGAGCAGGCCAGTGGGCTCGAGGAGGCGCTGAAGACGGCGAATCAGAGTCGGCGGTCGTCAGCGTCCGAGGTTGAAGACGATGGCGATGGCGGCGTTCCAGGGCGTCCGGCGTCGTGCGTCTCGTCGAGGAGGCGTAGCCCACAGCGGCGGAGCGCGTGGACACGATGGAGGGACGAGGGGGAGGCAGTGGCCGCGGCAACGGCGAGCGGTGGCGTCGGCTGCGCTCGGGTGCATGCGAGAGAGAGAACTGAGGAGGGGAAGGAGCTCGAGGGAGTGAGCGAGAGGGACCAGGGAGTGCGTGGCGACGTCCTGGGCGTCGAGGCAGCGGCGGGAAGCAGGAGGTGGCCGGGCGTGCGCCGGCGTGCGTCGGCCACGCGCCTCTCATCCTCCTGGCGGGAGGTTGAGGGTGACCGGCAGGGCCAGTTGGCTGGGCTGGCCAGCTGGGCCGCATAGTGCCAGGCCTCAGGTAAGGCCCAGGTAAGTGTTTTCCCTTTTTTTGTTTTCTTTTCTATTTCTGACATTTGTTTTTGACTTAAAAATAAATACCAGCACAAATATAAAAATGTTGAGATTCCTTGTGACCACTAGTTATAATATACCAGAGGCCTTCACCAAATTCCAACATTTTTGGAGCCTTTAAAATATTTATATCATTTTAAACAGCTCCAATTCAAATACATATGGGTTCATTCAAAAATCCAAGATGTTTTAGCAAAAATGTGCATCACCCCTGGTTGTTGTTTCCAACGTTTTCCAAAGACCATGAACATTTTTGAAAAGCATTTTGGGTTCATTGAAATTCCATTTTTAATTTGAACCTATTTGAATTTGCTTTGGTGCTAGGGTTTGAAACATCCCCATTTCAATTTCATTTGAAACTTAACATGATACACAAAGCAAACCTATAACATACCAGAACTAGGGATGTGACATGGTAAGACAACTACATTTTGGGAATCCTCTTGGCTTGATGGTCTTAGGCCCAGAGACATCGCACCTAAGATTTTTGAGATATCAAAAGGGAAGGCATGTGTGGTTAGCTAGGCTCTGGACAATCACTCTTGGATTCACCACATTAACACCCAGCAAGGGCTCACCTTCACACATATCCAGCAGTTTGCTACACTTTGGGAGGTGATTGCTGGTGTTAATCTCAGGAATGATGGGCATGACACTATATCATGGAAATTCATTACAAATGGGGAGTACTCAGAATCAACATCATATTTGGTGCAATTTGCAAGCCTAACATACAGCCCCAACGATGCCACAATCTGGAAGCTGTGGGCCCCTCCAAAGTGCAAATTCTTTGCCTGGTTAGTTCTTCAAAACCAAGTTTGGATGGCAGATCGACTGACACGAAGGGGATGGCCTAACTGTGGCCTTTACCCCCTCTGCAAACAAGTGCAAGAGCATGCAACCCACCTGTTATTTCAGTGTCAATTCTCAGGTAGAGTCTCACGAGATCACCGTCTGGCTTGGCATTCACGACTACACGCTGCTGACTTGGCGGAATGAGGATTCGGTTAGAGCTTGCTAGATCAAGGTTGTGGGCGTGGGAGACCAACACAGGAAGGCCCTTGCTGGTTTCATGGGAAATTTGGAAGGAACGAAATGCAAGAATTTTTCGCAACACGGTCGCTCCAACAACGATCCTCGTCAGCAGAATCAAGGAGGAAGCCCACCTTTGGGTGCTTGCTGGAGCCAAGCATTTGAGCTTACTTATGCCGCGAGAGTAGATTTCCCCCCCCCCCCCCCCCCCCCCCCCCCGCTTTGCTGCTTATGTCTAAATCTTCTTCTTAATGAATAAAAATGTCAAATATTTTGTCTTGTTTAAAAAAAGAGGCAAGTGTCTTATTCCAGACAAATAAGAGGCAGGTGTTCCTGATTATACTGCTCAGAAGTATTGTTTCTATGCGGAAACTCACTAGGCATATCACCGAGCTCCTGCTACCCCAACAATACAACCACCTCGGGGCGGATGGTTTCACGGCAGGGTTCTTCCAATGCCATTGGCAATTGTTGAAAGATGATGTGACTACTGCAGTGCTAGGTTTTCTCAATGGGGGTGAGCTACCGACGGGCCTTAATGACACCTCCATAACCTTGATCCCAAAGGTACGATACCCCCAGTCGATTTCATAGTATCGACCTATTGCTTTGTGCCCCGTGCTATACAAAATTGCAGCTAAGGCTACCACCAACCGCATGAGGGGATGCATGGATGAGATCATTAGCGAGGAACAAATCACGTTTGTTCCGGGATGCTTGATTACTGACAATGTATTGGTGGCATTCGAGAGTGTTCATACACTTCGCAGGAGAAAGAAAGGTAAAAACCATCCTCGTGCAGTTAAAATGGATATGATGAAAGCGTACGATGGGGTTGAATGGCACTACTTGGAGGCCATCCTAGTTCGCCTGGGATCCAGCCCTATTTGGATCAGATTAATCATGAAGTGCATCACCTGTGTACGTTTCTCTGTCAGAGTAAATGGTGAGTTGCAACCCTACTTCACGCCCTCTAGGGGGCTGCGGCAAGGTGATCCCGCTTCACCATACTTGTTTCTGCTTTGTGCAGAAGGCTTCTCGTCCATGCTTAACTTTTATGGAGGATATATTGATAGGGGCATTAGGGCGAGTGTGTGTTCACCATGGGTGAGTCATCTGCTCTTCACTGATGATTGTCCAATCTTTCTCAATGCAAACTCTTAGTGTGCAGAAAGGTTGAATGTCATTTTGAGGATCTATGATGAGGCTTCAAGTCAACATGTAAACAAGGATAAAAGTGCAATATTCTTTAGCCCCGAACACGCCTAGCTCCATCAGACAGAACATCAAAGGAACGCTCGGCATCATGGTCGAAGCGTTCAGTGACAGATATCTTGGTCTTCCTACTGCCGTTGGCCGGATTACGAGCGGGACCTTCAACCACATTGGCGAACATGCACGGAGTAAGATGCAAGGCTGGTCAGAACGACACTTTGCATGTGCAGGGAGAGAGGTCCTACTCAAAACAATTATCCAGACAATCCCCACATACAACATGAGCTGCTTCCTGTTGACAAAAAGGTGTGCAAAAAGCTCACATCTAGTATGGCAAGGTATTGGTGGAGTAGTTCTATTGATAAGAGGGCGCTACATTAGATTTCTTGGAAGGAGCTAGCAAAACCAAAATGCCAGGGAGGGATGGGATTTAGCGATCTCCACATGTTTAATCTGGCGCTTCTTGGCAAACATGGTTGGCACTTTATGACAAATCCAACATCACTTTGTGCCAGAGTTATGAAGGGCAGATATTTCCTAGATACGGATTTCCTGCATGCTTCAGCAACTTGGCGGGCAATCATCTCTGGACGTGAAGCTCTACTTGAGGGAATTGATCAGCGTGTTGGTGATGGTACCTCAATCAATCCATGGACAAACAAATGGATTCCCACAACACTAACCAGAACTCCTTTATTCAAACCGCTTGATACGAGCATCACCTAGGTTAGCGAGCTCATTGATTTAGATAACTGGACTTGGAAACAAGATCTAGTTCGACACAACTTTATCACACCGGACATGGAGGCTATTTTGAATATCCCTCTTCGACGCGGTGGGGGCGAAGACACATTGGCATGGGCACATGAGAGAACATGCATCTACATTGTTAAGTCGGTGTACCGCGCTCTAGTGATTTAGAAAGAGCATCAAGCTCGAGAAGAAGGGCAGGTTACCGAATCTTCAGTAAGTAAGCAACAATTGTGGAAGTCATTATGGTCTCTCAAAGTGGTACCAAAAGTGAGAGTTTTATGGTGGAGGGTTCTTTGTGGAATACTTCCCAATGAATGCACCCTCAAGTTTCGGCATATCCGCGAGATCAGTTTGTGCAAACTTTGTCAGGCAAAGGAGGAAGACTTGGAACATGCACTTATTCACTGTTCCCACGCTCACAGGTTCTGGGAGGAAGCGCGCATGCTCTTGGATATAGAACTCTCACGCCTCCACACATTTACTTGGGCAAATGACATTTTATGTGATGACATGTTCTCATCAAGAGAACGAGCATCGATCATTTCGGTGATGTGGTCTATTTGGACATCACAAAACCAGTGGACGCACGAAGGTGACAAGCTGGATCCGGCGAATTTAGTTAGACTCACCCGCAAAGCGTTGGCGCTATTGGATATTCCTTTACAATAGGTGAACATTTTGCCAGGCCACAGCTGGCGCCCCCCGGAGGCTAGCCACATCAAGATAAACACAGATGCAACGACTATTCATCTAGAAGGAAAAAAGTGGAGCTGGAGGTGTTCGCGTTCAGCTTCAACCCTATTGGGAGTTTGGTGTAAACCCCACCCCGGAGTGACTGACCCCTTTATTACTGAAGCGTAGCTATAAGAGATGGAGTTATATTTGTTGGGAAATGTAGCATGCAATTTCAAAAAAATTCCTATGCTCACACAAGATCTATCTAGGAGATGCATAGCAACAAGAGAGGGAGAGTGTGTCCACGTACCCTCGTAGACCGAAAGCGGAAGCGTTTGATAATGCGGTTGATGTAGTCGAACTTCTTCTCGTTCCGACCAATCAAGCACCGAATGTATGACACCTCCGAGTTATGGACACGTTCAGCTCAATGACCTCGAACTCTTGATCCAGCAAAGTGTCGAGGGAGAGTTCTGTTAGCACGACGGCGTGGTGACGGTGTTTTGCTTGGAGCGTCTTGTATGATATGAGTCTTTGCTTGTTTTATTTTGTGTTTTAAGTCTTGATCCCTTGTTGGACACACCTATTTTGGAGAGCCAAAATTATGTCATGACTTGTTAGAATTGCTCTCTTTGCTTCACTTAAATCTTTTATGAGCTATGGACTTGCTCTAGTGCTTCACTTATATCTTTTTGAGCATGGTGTGCTTTAGTATTTTTGAAGAATACTCTCTTGCTTCACTTAGATTTATTTGAGAGTTAGTAAAATTTTCAAGAAATTCCCTCTTACTTCACTTAAATTAATTTGAGAGAAAGAAAGAAATATTATGCTCATGATCTTCACTTATATTTATTTGAGCTTATGAAAAGCAACACATGAAAATTAGTCCCAAAGTAATAGATATCCAAGAAGGATATAATAAAAACTTTCATGAACATCATTGGACAAAGTAAACTTGATTCTTAGTAATAGTTTTGAGATATGATGATGTGATATGCAAGTCATCTTGATGAGTAATTATGCTTTAGTAAGAATATTGGTGTTAAGGTTTGTGATTCCCTATGGAAGCACGAAAGTCAATAGTCATGCAATGAAATTATATCCTACTTCTGGTGCATTATTCGGTGTTAATTATGCTTAGTGCTTGCTTATGCGATTATCCATTTCTTGGTTGGTCACTTCTCAATCTTTTGCTAGCCTTCATTTTGCACTAAGTATGATCACTACTTGTGCATCCAAAATCCTTTAAACCAGTTTTGCTACATGAGTCCACTATATCTACCTATATGCGGTATTCTATTGTCGTTCTAAGCAAATTTACATGTGCCATCTCTAATTTTCAAAATAATCTTCTCTTTTGTTTGTTCGTTTCGCTCGCGGAGCGGTGAGGGGTGGCTAATATTTTCCATGCTGGATGTGTTATTCTCACGATGAGTGTTTATTCACTTGTCATTGCACGAGAGTAAGGCAAAGGTTTTAGGGATGCCCAGTCCTGAAATGAAAAATGAATTTATCTTATGTTGTCAAATAATAAATTCCTTGGAAAGTGTTGGTCTGGAGGGCAACCATGGATACGGCTAGCCATGGAAAGTGAAAGTATGGTTGAAAAAGGAATAAACTTTATTTTCTGTTTGGGTACCGCCTATGATATATCTAGCATGGAAAGTGTTGGGAACTCTAAGTCGTTTTCGTTGGTGGGATGGATACACCTCCCAAAATGTTTTTATCTCTAATTTTTTCGCTTTGAGCTCTGGCACCTCTACAAATCCCTACTTCCCTCTACGAAGGGCCTTTCTATTACTTTATGCAATTTTTATTTTGAATTTGAGTCACCATCTTCTCTTATAAGAGCACCAACTAGGAGGCAATATGATCGTACTTGAGTATTGGGTGTAGCTAATATGCGAGTGTGTTTCATGAATGGATCAATGGTTGAGCATGATGGGCTAGGGATAACTAATTTTAGCATTGATATTTTGAAAGACAAGGTTGCTTGTTGATATGCTTGAGTATTTAAATTATCATGTCAAAACTAGACTATTGCTTTGAACAATATAAAAGTCCAAATGTCCATGCTATAAAGAAATGAAATATGATATGACATGTTAGGCAGCATTCCACATCAAAAATTCTATTTTATCACTTACCTACTCGAGGACGAGTAGGAGTTAAGCTTGGGGATGCTGATACGTCTCCAACGTATCTATAATTTTGATTGTTCCATGCTATTATATTATCAATCTTGGATGTTTTATAATCATTTTATATCATTTTTGGTACTAACCTATTGACGTAGTGCTAAGTGCCACTTGCTGTTTTTTCCATGCTTTTTACATCGCAGAAAATCAATACCAAACAGAGTCCAAATGCCGCGAAACTTTATGGAGATTTTTTATGGACCAGAAGATATGTAATGGGCCCTGGCTGCGCCTAGGGGGTGCTTCGAGGAGAGCACAACCCACCAGGGCGCGCCAGGAGGCCCAGGCGCGCCCTGGTGGATTGTGCCCACCTCGGGTGCCCCCTCGGACCGCCTCTTTGCTCTATAAATACCCCAATATTCCCAAAACCCTAGGGGAGTCGATGAAATATTCATCCAGCCACCACGGAGTCCAGAACCACCAGATCCAATCTAGACACCATCTCGGATGGGGTTCACCACCTCCATTGGTGCCTCTCCGATGATGCGTGAGTAGTTCTTTGTAGACCTTTGGGTCCGTAGTTAGTAGCTAGATGGCTTCCTCTCTCTCTCTCTCTCTTGATTCTCAATACAATGGTCTCTTGGAGATCCATATGATGTAACTCTTTTGCGATGTGTTTGTTGGGATCGATGAACTTTGAGTTTATGATCAGATCTATATTTTTATATCCATGAAAGTATTTGAGTTTCTTTGATCTCTTTTATGCATGATTGCTTATAGCCTCGTATTTATTCTTTGATATTTGGGTTTTGTTTGGCCAACTTGATCTATTTATCTTGCAATGGGAGGAGGTGCTTTGTAGTGGGTTCGATCTTACGGTGCTAGATCCTAGTGACAGAAAGGGAACCGACACGTATGTATCGTTGCTACTAAGGATAAAACGATGGGGTCTATCTCTACATAGATAGATCTTGTCTACATCATGTCATCATTCTTATTGCATTACTCCATTTCTCCATGAACTTAATACATTGGATGCATGCTGGATAGCGGTCGATGTGTGGAGTAATAGTAGTAGATGCAGGCATGAGTCGGTCTACTAATCTTGGACGTGATGCCTATGTAATGATCATTGCCTGGATATCGTCATGATTATTTGAAGTTATATCAATTACCCAACAGTAATTTGTTCACCCACCATTTGCTATTTTTCTCTAAAGAAGCCACTAGTGAAACCTATGGCCCCCGTGTCTCTTTCTCATATATTTGCCTTTGCGATCTACTTTTCCTTTGCATTTATTTTCAGATCTACTAAACCAAAAATACAAAAATACCTTGCTGCAATTTATTTTATTTGGCATTCAATTTATCAATATTTACAACTCTATCCCGTCCATGCACCAATTTCTGGCGCCGTTACCTGAAAGGGATTGACAACCCCTTTAACACGTCGGGTTGCGAGTGGTTGTTATTTGTGTGTAGGGGCTGTTTACGTTGTGTTGCTTGGTTCTCCTACTGGTTCGATAACCTTGGTTTCACATCTGAGGGAAATACCTACCGCCTCTATGCTGCATCATCCCTTCCTCTTTGGGGAAATACCGACGTAGCTTCAAGCGACATCAACCCCCCCCCCTCACGGGTACTCCGATACGTACCCGGTACACCTCGAAACACTTCCGGTGTCCGAATATCATCATCCTATATATGAATCTTTACCTCTCGACCATTTAGAGACTCCTCTTCATGTCCGTGGTCTCATCCAGGACTCCGAACAACATTCGGTCACCAAATCACATAACTCATATAATACAAAATCGTCATCGAATGTGAAGCGTGCGGACCCTACGGGTTCGAGAACTATGTAGACATGACCGAGACACCTCTCCAGTCAATAACCAATAGCGTAACCTAGATGCTCATATTGGCTCCTACATATTCTACGAAGATCTTTATCGGTCAAACCGTTATGACAACATACGTTATTCCCTTTGTCCATCGGTATGTTACTTGCCCGAGATTCGATCGTCGGTATCTTCATACCTAGTTCAATCTTGTTACTGGAAAGTCTCTTTACTCATTCCACAATACATCATCCCGCAACTAACTCATTAGTCACTTTTCTTGCAAGGCTTCTTATGATGTGCATTACCGAGAGGGCCCATAGATACCTCTCCGATACTCGGAGTGACAAATCCTAATCTCGATCTATGCCAACCCAACAAACACCTTCGGAGATACCTGTAGAGCATCTTTATAATCTACCATTTACGTTGTGACATTTGATAGCACACAAGGCATTCCTCCGGTGTCAGGGAGTTGCATAATCTCATAGTCAAAGGAATATGTATATGACATGAAGAAAGCAATAGCAATAAAACTATTTTGTAGGTGTGATGCTAGAACTACTTTGCAAGAATAAAACTAGAAGTACTTTGCAAGATAATAAAAGTTAAGTGTTTAGTAAAAGGGTTTGTGTCAACAAGAAAGTTATTTGTCCCTAGGCAATCGATAACAAGTACCGGTAATCATTCTTGCAATTTAATATGAGGGAGAGGCATGAGCTAACATACTTTCTCTACTTGGATCATATGCACTTATGATTGGAACTCTAGGAAGCATCCGCAACTACTAAAGTTCTTTAAGGTCATGAAACCCAACCATAGCATTAAGTATCAAGTCCTCTTTATTCCCATATGTCATACCCCACCTACTCGGGTTTAAGTTTCTGTCACTCTCGCAACCCACCGTAAGCGAACCATGAACATATTGCAACACCCTACAGCCAAGGCCCCTCATGTTTGCGCGAGATGGAGGGCACTGTAGGACAGCACCATGAGTAAAATATACAATCATACCAACCAAGATCACGATTAACCCACAAGATGAAACGGATCTACCCAAACATCATAGGATAACCATAGATCATTGGGAAATAATATATGGAGTTGAGAACCATGTTTAAGTAGATATTACAGCGGGGGGAAGAGGTGTTACACCGCTGCAATGAGGGGGAGAGAGTTGGTGTTGACGGTAGCAAGATTGTTGATGTAGATCGCCGTCCCGATCGTTGCCCCGGTGGCACTCCAGCGCCACCAGAAGCGAGGGGGAGAGAGCCCCCCTACTTCATCTTCATCCTTGGCCTCCCCCTAGATGGGAAGGAGATTTCCCCCTCTGGTCCTTGGTCTCCATGGCGGCGGAGGGGTGGGAGCCCCTCCAAGATTGGATCTCCCTCTCTGTTCGCGTTCCCCAGATCTGGCCAAAAACCGTTTCTTATATTCCCAGAGATCCGTAACTTCGATTGCGTTGAGATTTTAACATGATTTTTTTTTCAGATATAAGCTTCCTTGAGCTCGAAGTAGAGGTCCCACCGATGTACAAGGTGGGCACAACCCACCACGGCACGCTTGGCTCCTCTGGTGCGCCCTGGTGGGTTCTGCCCACCACGGGCCTCCGTTTGTGGTTATTCCAACTCCCAAAAATCACATATATTCCAAAATAATTCTCCGTGAAATTTTATAGCATTTGGACTTCGTTTGATATGGATACTCTGCGATACAAAAAACATGCAGAAAACAGGAACTGGCACTTGGCACTGGATCAATAGGTTAGTCCAATAAATCATATAAAAAGTTGCCAAAAGTATGTAAAACTTGTATAATATTGGCATGAAACAATCAAAAATTATAGATACGATAGAGACGTATCAGCATCCCCAAGCTTAATTCCTGCTCGTCCTCGAGCAGGTAAATAAAAAAATGTGGAATGCTACCTAGCATAAACTTGATCATATATCTAATCATAGCATGAATATTAAGACATAAGTGATTCAAAGCAATAGTCTACAATTTGATATAAAGACATCAATACTCAGGCATCCCAACAAAGAATCATGTCTTCAAAAATATCAACGCTAAAGAAAGCTATCCCTACAAAATCATATAGTATTGTCATGCTCTGTCTTCTTAACACAAAGTATTTATCATGCACAACCCCGATGAAAAGCCGAGCAATTGGTTCATACTTTTTAAGGCGCTTCAGCCTTTTCAACTCTCACGCAATACATGAGCGCAAACCATGGATATAGCACTACGGGTGGAATAGAGTATGATGATAGGGGTAAATATAGAGAAGACAAAAAAGTAGAAAGTCTCACATCGATGCGGCGACCAACGGGCTATGGAGATGCCCATCAATTGATATCAACGTGAGGACTAGGGATTGCCATGCAACGAGTGCACTAAGAGCTATAAGTGTATGAAAGCTCAATATGAAAACTAAGTGGGTGTGCATCTAATCCTATAATGAAATATTCCCACTAGTATATGAAATTGACAACATAGGAGACTCTCCATATGAAAAACATGGTGCTACTTTGAAGCACAAGTGTGGTAAAGGATACTAACAATGCCCCTTCTCTCTTTGTTTTATTTTTCCTTTTTTCTTTTTCCTTTTTTTTTCTTCTTTTTTCTTTTTTCTTTTTTTCTTTTTTCTTTTTTTCTTTTCTTTTTCTCTCAATGTCCGGAGTCTCATCCGAACTACTGGGGGAATCATAGTCTCCATCATCCTTTTCTCACCGGGGCACTTCTCTAAAAATTAATAATGATGATCATCACACTTCTATTTACTTATAACTCAAAAGAAATAAAAATTACAACTCGATACCTATGACAAAGTATGATTCTATATGAATGCCTCTAGCATGTACCAGGATATGCAATGATCTATGTCGGTGTGGAACGACACCTATGGGATCACAATAATCCCTACTACGGTTGTCGGGGCGTAGGGTTGCGAGGAGAGCAGGGCTAGTAGACAGCACAAGGATCGTTTACCCAGGCTCGGGCCGCGAGGATGCGTAAAACCCTAGTCCTGCTTTGGTGGGTGTATTTCTGAGAGTTCTTGAGCTCTCGAACTAGCTGTGGTCAGCGTGTGGTTTCAAAGAGCTGAATCCCCCTCCTCGTCGCCTCGGGCCTCCTTTTATAGGAAAAAGGGGTTGCCACAGTGGCACACATGAGGTGGAAAGGTCTACAGTGGCACGAGGTTATCCCTCGTATTACAGGACAAGGTGCATTTAATGCATCGCTTAGGTGTCCTCTTGCTTTATCGGGCACGGGGCAAGGCCCGCCCCATCCATCGCCGCTCCTCCTCGCTTCGACACGCGCCTCAGCCAGGGATGCGTGCGCTGCCATGCATGCAGGCAGGCAGCTGAGTTGGCGCGGTGGTGGAGCCTTCACGAAGATCTGCATGCCACCACGCAGACGCTTGATGAGTTGGACTGGGAGCTGCATGATGCCACGCAGGTGCCCGCCCAGCTGGTTGGGCTGGCATCTGCATGTGAATGGTGGTGGAAGCTTGGTTGACGTGGGCTTGGCGGTGGCCTTGCCGGCGTCTTTGGCAAGGGCCTTTCCCGGTGGCCCGGCAATGGTCTCGCCGTGGCGTGTTGTCGTCCCCGGCAAGGATCTTGCCGGGGGTCTGGTGGCTTTCCTTGGCAAGGATCTTGCCGAGAATCGTCGTCTTCTAATCTGATCTTGAATATGTCTTCACAAAGATCTACATGCCACCACAGGGTGCCTTCCCGAGCCCTGGCCCCACGCTGATGATGGCACTGGGGGCCGTGGGCTCAAGGGTGGCTCGCTCTGTTGGTGCGGGGCGAGCTGTCCTGGCAAGAGTCTTGCCGGGGCCGCTGAGGCCACCCGACAAGGGTCTTGCCGGAGGAACTTGATTCATCCCTCTGCTCTTTGTGGTCTTGGCCTTGGCGTTGATATGATTGTCATGGGCTTTGATCTTACCTTGGTTCACCTCCCTCGTTCTGCTTGGTGTGGCCGTGGGTGCGGCTCTGACTGCCCATGCACAGGAAAAGGGGTACAAAGATGTGCCCCTATTTTTGTACACCGACAGGAGCCCCCGGGCCTGGGCCACACATAAGCGCGATGCATTGTTGGGCCAGGCCCAAAACGGTGCGCGGGCAGGTGGGGCGGTTTTTACCATGGTAAGATTCTTCGCGTGCTCGGCCTCCCACGACCCGCGCGCGTGGCGCGACGTGGAGGGGTGTGCGTGACGTGGGCGGCATGCGTGGGGCGGTTTCCACACGCATGCGTCACATCGCAGTAAATAGGCGGATCGCGTCTTCCCCGTAAAAAGAGGGAGGCGTGGAGGCGCGGCTCATTTACTGAGCGGGGTCGGGGTGCGGTCTTCAAGGCGTCCACTCCCCATGATCACGGGGTGGGGAGAGGTCGCCTCACCCGTCCCCTTAGTTCTGCACGTCTGCCACGCGTCTTTCATGCGCTTGGGGTGGCAAACGGTGGAGGCGAGAAACTGGGCCGCCGCTGGTTGGGGCAGCGGGTCGGTCCTGATTCCCCGCGCCTCTGTTGTCTGGATTGGCCGAGCGGGGCGGCCGAGTCTCAACCCTGTTCCTTTATAAAGAGGAGGAAGGGGGGGGGGATGGCACCCCGCATTCTTCCATCTTCTACCTCCCTTTGCTTCTGCTCCTTCCTTTCACCTGCCATGGAGAAAGGGAATCCTGGTCCTTCGATGGTGGCGGCGAGGGTCGCCGCTCGACAGCGCGTCCCTCCCCCTTCTGAACTTGTGGTGGTGGAGCCGACCGTGAGGGGAAGGGGGAGGGGCGAGGCCGGGGCAGAGGCCGTAGCGCTCGGGGAAGAGGAGGACGGGGCGACGTGCCGGCCTCGCCCCTGCCAATGATGCCCTTCCCAATGGAGGGCCACGTTGAAGACCAGCCTTGCGAGTTCTTCATCAGGCTTCGCCGGCCCCCGCGTCGTCGTCTTCGTCTCCCCACTCCGTTCGCTCGGGTGATGGAGCATGCCCCGCCCCAGACCCTCAGGTTGCACATGAGGGGCCGTGGGAACAGGGGCACGCGGGTCGATGTCGGCTTCCCAGCTCCTCGAGTTATGTATATCCGCCGTGGATGGAAGACGTTCGCCCGCATCCACAGCCTGACGGCGGGGCTCGTCCTCTACTTCAAGTTAATGGAGGACGGCCTGCTCTCCGTCAAGGTCTTCGGAGAGTTTGGAACTCGTCTGAATTGCTGCGTGGAGAGCTCCTCTGATGGAGATTCTAATGATGGAAGCTCGTCCTCGAGCGAGAGCGACGAGGAGGACAGCGGGGCGGACAGCGGGGACGAGTCCGACTAGGCGTCCGACGCCCCGCGCCTGGGCAGGTGCGGCAGCAGCAGCATCTGCACCTGGCCGCTCCTCCGGCAGAAGCTAGCCGGGGGCAGGGCCAGCTCCTTGAACTCCTCGGGGTTGTCTCCTTGGGCGGCAGGCGTCGGGAGGCTGCGGAAGAGGAAGAGGGCGGGCGACAAGGCCGTCAACTCGGAGTATGCGGGCACCGACGCCTTCATCGCATATTGCCGGTCCTGCCGCCTCGTCTTCCAGCTCCTTTCCCGGCACCGTCATCACCGGCCCGCCCGTGGGTGGCCACCAAGATGTTCTCTTGGTGCTTTCTGCCGCTCGTAGCTCGTCTAGGCACCCCTTTTGCCCTTTCGCCTCCTTGACCTGCCTCCTGAGGAGAGGGACAAGAAAGGGATTACAGGCATCTTATCTCTTTTTTAGTTTGTAAGCCTGCGGGCCTTTGTTAAATTTAAAACTTATAATCCCCTTGCTCATGTTTTTCATCTTGCACGAACTGTACCTGTATGGGATGTTTTTAATGAAAAAGGGATGCTTGCCAGGTTTTTCGTTCGCGGGTAAATCCCGCGACAAGGAGCGAATCCTTGCTATTGTTTTAAGATAAACGTCTTTCGCCTGGCAACATGCCTTGCTGTCCCCCCACTCCACTCGACCATTCTCGCGCTCTTGGCGGAGGCAGGGATGAAGTGGGCTTTAGGCTCCTCGCCCCACCTCCTTGCCGCCGCGGCTACGACCAAATCCGGACCTAGGAAATAATCCCTAGGTACAGGAAAAAGGGGAGCACGACAGCCTAGAGATAAAAACGAGGTTTCACATGCCCCAGTCCTGTTCCAAAATGCATGACAGAGGATAAAAGACTTATCTGGATCCGCAGCCCTTGGCAATCTCATCTTGCCGCGGTTGGATCCTTGTGCTTACAGCCCCCGGCAACTCTGGCTTGCCGGGGTCGGGGCGCCGGTCTGTTTCCTTCTTTCCGAGTAGCTCAGCCGAAGTGCTCATGTGCCCTGCGAACCAAAGGAGGACATAAAAGGAACAGACAGACGCGCACTCGACCTCTAGGCTAGGGGTTAGTCGCTGCTAAGCACTATCAACCCTAACCAAGGAAGAGACTCGACCTAGCATGCATGCTATAACTTAGGGCGTCAGCGCTTCATTTATTTATGCTCAGGGTCTGTGCCTGGCTTTGTACAAAGGGTCACATGCCTTGTCGGCAAAGCTTGTACAAAAGTTGGCTTGCCGGGAGGCCCGGCAAGCCACGCCTTATGGGGAAAACTTGTGAAGATGCTCGATGTTCCAGGAGGTTCTCACTGGGATGACATCTTCGGTCTCCAGGCGGACTGCGCCGGGCCTGGTGACTCGTATTACCTGATAAGGGCCTTCCCACTTCGGCGTCAACTTGTTGGAATTCTTGGCCGACTGAACGCGCCGAAGAACAAGGTCACCTTCCTCAAGGCTTCGGGCATGAACCTTGCGGCTATGATAGCGGCGCAAGGCTTGCTGGTAGCGTGCCGCTCTCACAGCCGCCCGAAGACGGTCTTCCTCAAGGAGCGTCGCGTCATCTTGGCGCAACGGCTCTTGCTCAAGCTCATCATAAGCGAGCACTCGAGGTGACCTGTATATGAGTTCTGTGGGGAGAACTGCTTCTGCCCCGTATACTAGGGCAAAAGGTGTCTGGCCGGTGGCTCGATTTGGCGTCGTCCTGATCGACCAAAGAACCGTCGGCAACTCATCAATCCAGCACCTTCCACTCTTGTGCATCTTGTCAAAGGTCTTCATTCTCAGGCCTTGCAACACTTCAGCATTTGCCCTCTCCGCTTGGCCGTTGCTCCGTGGATGTGCCACGGAAGCAAAACAGACGTTGCTGCCGAGGTCTTGGATGTACTGCATGAAGGTGTGGCTTGTGAACTGCGTGCCATTGTCGGTGATGACTCTGTTTGGCACACCAAAATGGCAGACCAGTCCTTTGAAGAACTTGACGGCTGACTGAGCAGTCACCTTCCTCACTGCTCCCACTTTCGGCCACTTTGTGAACTTGTCGATTGCAACATACAAGTACTCAAAGCCCCCGACAGCGCGGGGGAAAGGGCCCAGTATATCGAGCCCCCAGACCGAGAATGGCCAGGAGAGAGGGATTGTTTGAAGGGCTTGAGCCGGCTGATGAAGCTTCTTTGAATGGAACTGGCACGCTTCACACTTGGTTACTAGTGCCGTTGCATCCTGGAGGGCGGTGGGCTAGAAGAAACCTTGCCAGAATGCCTTCCCGGTAAGGGCCCTTGACCCTATGTGGGAGCCACATATGCCTCCATGTATCTCCGCCAACAGCTCCAGTCCTTCCTCCCGGGGGATGGACTTGAGTTTCACACCATTTGGCCTCCTCCGGTATAGGACGTCATCGACGAATTGGTACAGGGCGGACCGACGGGCTACTTTCTCTGCTTCTTCCTGCTCCTCAGGAAGCTCCCATATTTGGAGGAAGTGGACGGTATGTTGCGCCCATGCTGGAGCCTGGGGCTCGACGACAAGGACCAAAGGCATTTCTTCCGCCATGAGAGCGGCTGTCTCTACGACCAGGGCTTGACGCCCTGTCGGAGCCAATCGCTCTTGGGCAGGCTCATCGTCCACGGCAGCACCCTTGCCGGCAGCCCCAGGGGGCTCGGTAGGAAAGTACTTGCCGGGACCTGATTTCCTCCGCTTGTTCTGCCCCGCTGATGGTTCGACAGATGGTTGAGTTAACCGGAGCAAAAAGGTACCTGGTTCCACAGGTAGCTTGAATGCGGCACGCTTTGACAGGTAATCGGCGATGTCGTTCTCCTCTCGGGGGACGTGCTCCGCCTGGATACTGTCAAAGCGTTCCTCCAGCTTCCTCACCTCATCTACATAGGCTTCCATCAATGGGCTTTGATAATCCTTGTTGACCTGCCTGACAACGAGCTGCGAGTCGCCCCTGACGATGAGCTTCTTAACCCCGAGGTCTGCCGCGATCCTGAGACCGGCAAGCAATCCCTCGTACTCGGCGGTGTTATTGGTGGACATCTCCCTGGGGAAGTGCATCTGGATCACGTACTTGAGGTGTTCTCCAGTGGGTGCGACAAGTAGCACACCGGCACCGGTGCCTTGCAGCGAGAAAGCCCCATCAACGTACATGATCCAGTCGCGGTCTGCTTCCTTGCCGGGGAGAGTGGTCTCCTGGATTTCTTTGTCAGGCGTTGAGGTCCATCCTGCGATGAATTCTGCCAAGACTCTGCTCTGAATTGTCAGGTACTTTAAAACTTTAAACCGAAACTTGACAGCTCCAAGGCCCATTCCACAATTCTTCTGGCCGCGTCCGAGTTGTGCAGTATCCGTTGCAACAGGAGGCGGGTGACGACAGTGATCTCCTGGGCCTGGAAGTAGTGACGCAGCTTCCTCGAGGCCATAAGGAGGCCGAAGAGCAATTTTTGCACGCCGGAATACCTCGACCCAGCCCCCTGCAAGAGGGAGCTGACAAAGTAAACTAGGTGCTGCATCATCTTCTTCTTTGGCACCACTTCACTCGACTGCGTGGGCATTGCCTTGGTGGCACCAGACTCCGCCGAGGGCCGCGCCTTGTCGGCACCAGGCCCTGCCAGGGGAATCTTTGGCTTGCCATCTGCTGGTTCTGCCGCCATTGCCGCCTCCTCGTTGACCTCCCTCTGTGCCACCAGTGCGGCGCTGACCACTTGATTCGTCACTGCCAGATACAGCAGCAACGACTCTTGTGGTCTAGGCGCAACTAGTATCGGCATGGACGAAAGGTATTTCTTCAGATCCTGTAGTGCTGCCTCGGCTTCTGGTGTCCACTCTATTGGGCCTGCCTTCTTCAAGATTTTGAAGAAGGGAAGGGCACGCTCGGCGGACTTGGAGATGAACCGACTCATGGCGGCAATGAGCCGGTGAGCCGACGCACATCCTTGATCCGCTTGGGCGCCTCGATCTGCTCAATAGCCTTGATCTTGTCTGGGTTTGCCTCGATCCCACGCTGTGACACAAAGAATCCGAGAAGCTTGCTGGACGGAATGCCGAAGACACACTTCTCAAGGTTCAGCTTGAGGTTGATCTTGCGCAGGTTAGCAAATGTCTCTTCCAGATTTTGCACAAGATTTGGCCCGTCCTTGGTTTTGATCACTATGTCATCCATGTAGGCCTCCATATTTCTATGGAGCTGAGGTTCAAAACCAATTTGGACTACTCTGGAAACGTTGAGCCGGCACTCTTCAACCCGAAAGGCATCCATAAAAAGCATTACATACCGCATGGGGTGATGAATGCCGTCTTCTCTTCATCCTCTCTTGTCATGAAGATTTGGTGGTAGCCTGAGTAGGCGTCGAGGAATGATAACAGATCACACCCGGCCGTGGAGTCAACAATCTGGTCGATGCGCGGCAACGGGAAGGGGTCCTTAGGGAAAGCCTTATTAATATCTGTGTAATCAACACATAGCCTCCACTTCCCATTCGCCTCGCGCACCACTACTGGATTGGCCAACCATGTCGTGTGGAGCACCCCTCTCACCAAACCTGCCGCTTCCAACTTCCTGATCTCCTTTGTGATGAACTCCTGCCTTTCCAGAGCCTGCTTTCTGACCTTCTGCTTGATGGGCCGCACGTGGGGGCAGACAACTAGGTGGTGCTCAATCACCTCCCTAGGAACACCAGGGATGTCGGACGCTTTCCATGCAAACACGTCGACATTTGCCCGCAGGAAGGTGATGAGAGCGCCTTCCTATTTGCTATCGAGGGTGGAGCCTATGATGAAGGGACCTCCCGTGCCATCCTCCTCGACAGGCACCTTCTTGGTTTGCGGCGGCTCGGCTCTGGATCTCTTGCTCTTGTCGGTAGAGCTCTCTGGCATGTCCTCAACGGTAGCACAACACTCCGAGGAGGTGCACTTGCCGGAGTGGGTGCGAGATGTCTTGCGGGGCTCCTTTTCCCCTCCCGGGCCGTCAGCGGCAGGAGCAGGTGCCTTGACGGCAGCTGCTGCAACTGCTTCCCGGTAGAGTTGGTCGGCGCATTCCAGCGCATCCTTCTTGTCGGAGGGGACAGAGATGATGGTCAACGGCCTGGGCATCTTTAGCATGTTGTAGGCATAGTGTGACGCCGCCATGAACTTGGCCAATGCCGGGCGGCCGAGGATCCCGTTGTAGGGCAAGGGGATCTCGGCCACATCAAAGACGATCCTCTCCGTCCTGTAGTTCAACTCTCCTCCAAATGTCACGGACAGTGTGACCTTTCCCTTCGGCTGGCTCCTCCCCGGATTGACCCCTTGAAACATGCCCGTTTCCTCGAGGTCTCCATCAGGGATTTGCAACCTTTTGATCACGACAGGCGAGATCAGGTTCAGGCCGGGCCCGCCATCAACCAACATCTTGTTCACCCTGAGGTTGCGTATTGTTGGCGAGACCAACAACGGCAAACACCCGACCGCGGTAGTGCGGTCAGGGTGGTCCTCGGCGTCAAAGATGAGGGGCGTGCTGGACCACTTCAGCGGCTTCTGAGCGTCAAACGACGGCTCTCCTGCTGTAATCTCACGCGCCCACTGCTTGAGCTGGCGGTGAGAGGTATGCAGCGAGGCGCCGCCATCGACGCACATGGCCTCCGTAGCCTTCTGGAACCCTTGCTCACTAGACTCGTCGCCCTCGTCGTGATCGTCGTCTTCTTGTTTCTTGTTGTGGCCCCGGGCGGGCCTCTCTTGCTGGTTTTCCTTGCCGGGGCGGCCTCCTTGGCCGCCACGCTTCTTGCCAGATCCCTCAGCACCGTCCTGGTCCTTCTCCTTGTCCCGCCTTTCGTACTCAGCCTTTTGCTTCTCAGCACGCAGCTCGACTTGTCGGCAGTTCTGGAGGTCGTGGCCCTTGGTGCGGTGGATCTTACAGTATTGCTTGCCGGAGCTTCCTGGCTTGTCGGTAGCCGCCAGGGCCTGGCAGGCAGCGCACCCGGCAATCTCCTTGCCGGGGGCGTCTACCTTGACCTTCTTGCCGGCACCGGTATCGTCAGGTCCGTCAACGGCAAGCACGACCTTGCAATTGCGTTTCCTGTTGCGACGTCGGCTCTTCTTCGTTGGGGTGGCGGCATCTTCATCAGTAGAGTCGGTTTCTGCGCCGGCGTCTTCGCCGGGGTACTTCCTTCCCTCTTCAGCCCGGGTGCACCTATCGGCCAGAACGTAGAGCTCGGCCACATCCTTAACCTTGGTCATCGCCAGCTCCTCGCGCATCTTGCGATTGCGTATGTTCTGGTGGAACGCGCTAATCACAGCGGCAGGATGAACGTCGAGGATGTTGTACTGCACCCGGCTGAATCTCTGGATGTACTTGCGCAGGGTCTCCCCTTCCTTCTGGGGAATGATATGCAGATCACTGGCCTGACCATGAGCTTGGTGGCCTCCTCTGAAGGCGCCAATGAACTCATGGCACAGATCTGACCAGGAATAAATGGAATCCACCGGCAAGTGCATCAACCAAGACATCACATTGGGCTTGAGCGCCAGCGGGAAATAGTTGGCAAGCACCTTGTCGTCGCGAGCCCCATCGGCCTGCATCGCGATAGTGTAGATGCTGAGGAACTCGGACGGATGGGTCTTGCCGGTGTACTTCTCGCCGACGTCGGGCTTGAACATGCGGTGGGACGGCCATTGGAACTGCCTCAGCTCACGGGTAAAAGCCGGGCAGCCCACCTCGTAAGGTAGTCCGTCGGGGCCCCCTGGTGCCGGGTGGTCCATAGCGGGTCCCGCCCGCTTGTCCGACTGGCGGCACGTTTCGCGCCGGCGCTCGACGGTGGTTCGAGCGTCTTCGTGAGCTCGCTCCTGAAGGACCTGGCGCTGGTCGCGGAGGGTCCGCGAGTCGGACGATGCTATGGAGATGTTATCACAAGCGTCGTCGTGATGGGCCGACGCCCACGGCGGCTAGCGAGGAGGAGGAGAGTGCACCGTGGCCACAGCTCCCTCGGTCCTCCCAGCGCCAGCATGTGGTGGCTCGGTGGAGCACCGGCCCGAGGGCCCCACCGGTCGTGGATTGTCTTTGTTTGCGATGATGACGAGGCTCCGGATGGTGGCCCTCCACTCGTCGAGCTTCTCCGCAGCAGGAGGGAATTCGAGGAGCAGCTGTGCGCGCGCCAAAGCTTCCGCTGGCGTGGGCGGCGGCGACAGCTGTGTGGATCGCGGCGCGCTTCGACTTCTAACTACGTTAGAAGGAGCTCCGTCACGACCCAGCGGCTGCGCGCCATTTTTGCCAGTGCTTCGGCGAGCGTGCTGAACCCCCTCATCTTGCCGATGACGCACATGGCTCTTCCCACGGCGGTGCCCAGGGTCACCATCATGGTGACGCTGCTCGGCGCGCACACCATGGGAAGAACGCGTGGCGGTCGCCGGTGTAGGCGTCCTGGAGGTCTCCACGCCACCCGGAGTCGGCACAACAATGCCCCTGGAGGGCCCCGCGCCGCCTGCGGGGGGCCCAGCTCCATCCTTGGATCCGGCGACGTGTAGCCGGTCGTCTAGCGCGCGAACAATGCCGCTCGCCAGGCTCCGACTGCCTGGGCAATGCTGGTGCTCGCGAGCCGCGACCCGGGTCCTGTCTGCGACCGGTCCGCTGCCCGTCCACACCGGCATGGGTCGTTCAGATCCCAACGAATTGACCGCCGTGGCCGTCCTCTTCTTAGGGGCCATGGCGACGAAGAACTGCTAGGCTAACTACTAGACCAGATTCTCACAATTGCGCCCCTACCTGGCATGCCAAAGGATGTCGGTGTGGAACGACACCTATGGGATCACAAGAATCCCTACTACGGTTGCCGGGGCGCAGGGTTGCGAGGAGAGCAGGGCTAGTAGACAGCACAAGGATCGTTTACCCAGGTTCGGGCCACGAGGATGCATAAAACCCTAGTCCTGCTTTGGTGGGTGTATTTCTGAGAGTTCTTGAGCTCTCGAACTAGCTGTGGTCAGCGTGTGGTTTCAAAGAGACGAATCCCCCTCCTCGTCGCCTTGGTCCTCCTTTTATAGGAGAAAGGGGTTGCCACAGTGGCACACATGAGGTGGAAAGGTCTACAGTGGCACGAGGTTATCCCTCGTATTACAGGACAAGGCACATTTAATGCATCGCTTAGGTGTCCTCTTTCTTTATCGGGGACGGGGGCGAGGCCCGTCCCGTCCGTCGCCGCTCCTCCTTGCTTCGACACGCGCCTCGGCCAGGGATGCGTGCGGTGCCATGCAGGTAGGTAGGCAGCTGAGTTGGCGCGGTGGTGGAGCCTTCACGAAGATCTACATGCCGCCACGCAGGCACTTGATGAGTTGGCCTGGGAGCTGCATGTTGCCATGCAGGTGCCCGCCCAGCTGGTTGGGCTGGCAGCTGCATGTGAACGGCGGTGGAAGCTTGGTTGACGTGGGCTTGGCGGTGGCCTTGCCGATGTCTTTGGCGAGGGCCTTGCCGGGTGGCCCGGCAAGGGTCTCGCCGTGGCGTGTTGTCGTCCCCGGCAAGGATATTGTCAGGGGTCTGGTGGCCTTCCTTGGCAAGGATCTTGCCGAGAATCATCTTCTTCTAATCTGATCTTGAATATGTCTTCACAAATATCTACATGCCACCATAGGGGTGCCTTCCCGAGCCTTGGCCCCACGCTGATGATGGCACTCGGGGCCGTGGGCTCAAGGGTGGCTCGCTCTGTTGGTGCAGGGCGAGCTGTCCCGACAAGATTCTTGCCGGGGCCGCTGAGGCCACCCGGCAATGGTCTTGCCAGGGGAACTTGCTTCGTCCCTCTGCTCTTTGTGGTCTTGGCCTTGGCGTTGCTTTGATTGTCATGGGCTTCGATCTTACCTTGGTTCACCTCCCTCGTTCTGCTTGGTGTGGCCGTGGGCGCGGCTCTGACTGTCCGTGCATAGGAAAAGGGGTACAAAGATGCGCCCCTATTTTTGTACACCGACAATCTAGCATAACATGTATGAAAAATGATGAACAGTGGCTGAGCCACAACTACTATGTCAGCTATATGATCATGCAAAGCAATATGACAATGAATGCTCAAGTCATCAAACGGAAGCGGTGGAAGTTGCATGGCAATATATCTCGGAATGGCCATGGAAAAGCCATAATAGGTAGGTATGGTGGCTGTTTTGAGGAAGATATAATAAGGCTTATGTGTGATAGTGCGAATCATATCACAGGGTTTGGATGCACCTGCGAAGTTTGCACCAACTCTCGAGGTGAGAAAGGGTAATGCACGGTACCGTAGAGGCTAGCAAATTGCGGAAAGGTAAGAGTGCGTATAATCCATGGACTCATATTCACTGGTGCGCGTCGGTCCTAAACAAATGGTTTAAAACCCCTTTCCGCGACGGCATTTGGAACTGTCGCCAAGTGAGTGTGGGTGATAGGGGTGTCCTTCCCACACGACCCAGAAACCGTCGGGGATATGCCCTCCTGGCACACACGTTCGGCAAAATGAGGTCGTGTGCAACCGGCGAGCACTCAAATATGGAAATACGTATAGTAGAGCTAAAAATATACAATTATATGGTGAAATTGTTTCCGGTCGCAAGTACATCCCACACAGTCAGTCCCCGCTAAACATTTCCATTCATATGCACATCCCACATAGTCGCTCCAAGGAAAACATTTCCGTTCACAGGTACATCACACACAATTTTTCCCGTTAAATCTTTTGCGTTATTGAATGTATCACACACGGTCCGTAGAAGAAACTGTGTGGCAAAGGCTGTCCATCACACACAGTTTTTATGTGGTAAACGTTTGCGCAAGGTGGCTTAACGCAAACAGTTTTCAAGAGAAAATCGTGTGTGATTGTTCATTGGTCCAACACGATTTATTCCTAGAAACTGTGTGCGTTTCCTGAGGTCATCACCGTCGGTATTTTTTCAACTACTGTTTGCAATAGCGAAACACAATTAGCAGGCTAATTATTCGATTATTCATAATCCATTTATTAATATAATCAACATTTCATATTAAGCACATAATATATTTCATTTCCATATTAAGGAAGCATAATTTCATAATTGAAATACATCAGAGTACAACATCATATAGCTTCAGCACTCAGCTACCCCATTACACAACTGCACCAGCAACAAGTTCCACATGCAACATGTAGAACCTTTCGAAATTACCATCATAGACGATATATAGACAGATGCATCTCATCTGGAAAACTGCTGAAGCGGAAGGCGAATATTGAGCCTTAATTCATGTTGAAGGTCTTTGCAACTTTAGGCCGAGTGCCTGTGGATGATTGACTGTCCGTCCTTCGTCCTCTTCAGGAACACTGCAATATTGAACCATGGGTGTTGTATGAAAACCTTCCTCGCCTCCTGACCATAGAGGTGTTTTGAGAGGTAATCATCAATGAACTGCTTTGGAAAGGCCTAAAAACAAGGATGTGCATAAATATCTTCTCTATATTGGAAATGGGGCAAAGGAATAAAAAAGGCAAGGTATAATAGTTAGTACCATCTTGTAGTGAACTGATGTCTTCTTCATTGTGCAGACAAAGATCTATTGTTTTTTGTTGCTAATTTCTTTATCCTAAGAATCTTTCTGAGTTTCTTGATTTGATTGATATTCATGGACAACTCATTTCCCCATATGCAAAAAGGGTCGAACAATGGGTCAAAACCTCTGACAGCAGGACCTACATGTGCAAGACCAAATTGTTAAAAACCAAAATATTAGAATGGTTCCTGCAATTGCATAATAATGTGCTATTAGACAATGGACCATGCACATGCTAACCTCGATTGTAAACCTCGGTGCTTCCCATTGTTTCCCTGACATATAAGGTAATTAGTCATCAGGTTAAATAAGGGTTCACATGCTATCAGTAAAATATGTTGATGAAAAATAAGCACATTGCAGATTCATCAGATTAATTGAATCCACGCGGAAAACCCATTTACCCAAACCAAGCATGATTAAGAACTAGGAAATATAGCACTTGTATATGTTTCTCATGTATTAAGTGCAGCCAAATTCGATTTATTCCTCACATGCACAACAATACAAAATTCTACCCATGACAATTGGACATCGCATTGCAGAATTGAACCAAGCAGTTAACTAAACACCACAACAAATGAACCAAACATTAACTGAGCACCACATTGCACAATATAACATACTCCTAATAAAAGATCAGAGAGTTAACCAAACTGTTAACTACAACCAATTGTAGCAATTGTATTTGTTTCTCATGTATTTACTATAGCCAAATTCAATTTATTCCTCACATGGTATAAAATAACAGAATGCACCCACAATTTTGAAAAGACAAATTCGATTTATTTCTCACATGGAAGACAATACAAAATTGCAGCCTAAGAATTGAACATCACATTTGCAGAATTGAACCAAACAGTTAACTAAAGATGACAACTAATTAACAAAATGGTTAGTAAGTGAGCACCACACTGCATGGATATAGAACATATACACTAGAGCAACATATTGCATGGTGAAATTAGATAGCACAATTCACTAGAATTTGTGAAGGAAAGGCAGGACCAGCACACGCAACGGGTAAATCGAGCATGCTTAACCGGCGTACCTAGCAATTGGCAAGGTGCTCCTTCAAGATCTGGTGGTCGGAACGAATGGCAGCCATCACGACCTCATCCGCACGTGCGGCCGTGATTTGCTTCTCCGCTACCAAATGCTCCTTGAGGTCCTGGCTATACTGCGTGCACCATGGCTTAGGTCGGTGCTTTTTTGGTGGAGGGTTCGGTGATTTGGGTGGAAGGTGTCGCGGTCGCGCCAGCTGTCTGGGCATGTGGGATGTGGAAGGAGGAGGAGGATGGGGGTCGGGTGTGGATTACCTGCCTGGATAGAGGATGCCGAGCAGCGTGAAGGAGGGTCGCCGGCGAGGAGGCGGCAGTGCTGCAAGCAAGGAGTGAAGGTTTCAACTTGGAAAGCAAGTCAGAAAGAGGGGAAATGTGGCTTTTGGTAAGGGGGAGGGGGCGGGGAGGTACATATTTCTGCGGAAGCCAAAAATTTGGAATTGCTTCATCCAAAAATCTGGCGCGCAAAGTGTCATCAGACACGGTCCCTTATTCAGAACTGTGTACGATATGTGGACATCACAAACAATTCAAATAGCCTAACCCATGTGTGATGAGTTTGAACGTCAAATGTTTAGGTTCGAATTTCCATGGTTAAAGTGGTCATCCACGTCATTGCATAATTTGGGTACACAAAGGAGACTACAGCACACCCACACTTCTTAATCGAGCAAGTTCAGCAATTAAACAGAGCTAGCTAACCTAAACATTACTCTAACAAATTAAAGACCAGCGCTCTTAATTAAACAAAATAAAGAGTACTACTACGGCTGGTGCTCGTCGATCTCTGCCGCCGCCTCCATGTCCAGCTCGCGCTCGACGGATCCTGGGGAAGGGGCTCCATGGCATCCATCGCACCATACTCGGCGAGCATCTTGCCATCCGCGTCCGCCATCTCTTTGGAAAAGGCCGCCACGAGCTGGGCATGGGCAGACGCGATCTAGGCCTGGACGGGCTCCCTCGTCGCAAGGTATGCGGCGGAGGAACGGACGGCTGCTCGAACGCTCTCGGCGATTGCCAGCTCTTCGGCCGTGGGTTGCCGACCGTTGTCGGAAAAGCTTCGTTCGATTTGTGCGGTGACCGCCAGGAGCTGGGCGTGGGCAGCCTCGACATGGTCGTGGGCGGCCTCCATCAGGGCTAAGGCCGCCGTTGCAGAACGGATAGCTGCTATGCCGCTCTCGCCAGTTGCTATCCCCGAGGCAGATGTTGCTGTCGCCACCTAAGAAGCAACAGCCACCGTTTGGGCTGCCCTTGCCGCCCGGTCGCAAATTGCGGCCGCGCTCATGCACCTTGTTAGCACGCGCATGGCGGCTGCGGCCGCGCTCTTGCCGGAGTGGGCCGCCGAAGTTGCCCTCACGACGCGGGTCCACGTGCCCATCTTTCACCGACGACAATTGAACAATGAAATGATATTTAGGGAGCGAGCTAGTGTGCTTGAGACGCTGGCTGTGGACTACAGCCGACGCACCTTCTCGCGTAAGCCATAGGCGTACTATACACCGACGGTGCTCTAAGATATTTTGTACTACATCTCACACGGTTGCTGATAATAAACTGTTGCGTTCTACTTGATTTTTCATCTTGATTTGAATTACATAATGGGGTCACAACAGCAATGGACGGTGTTTGAATTGCTAGACCTTTTATCTGGAGTGAACATGCAACTATATGTGTGTTGTAAAAGAATTGGAATTATTCAGGGTTCGTTTGAACAATTTATACATTAAATTGGTTTTCTAGCCATTTCAGGTGAACAATTCACTTTGAACTACATGCACATGCTCCAGTGCATATAAATTGGTTGAAAAATCAAATATGTGTCCTTGGGTGCATGCTTAGGTCCCATGCAAGAAATGGGAATGAATTTCAAACACCCGGACACTCTTGATTGCCGGCAAAACATTGAGATGCTTGGTTTTTAAATTCTAGTAAATAAAAAACTAGTCTGAAATTCATGAAACTTGGCATGCTACCATGGAGCGGCATCAACATGCCGTGGTAAATTTTTTGTCCCATTTGGGGCAGGTTTGGGTATATGTTTCTCACAACAAGCATGATGGTTTTCGGTAGGGAACGTCCCACCTTTGGGGACGAAACGATATCCATTGCCTCTTATTGCTTTCAATTTTTTTTCTCGTGTCAACATAGAACAACATGAGTGTTTTATGAATTTTTGTGATTTTTCGGGGTTCATTTGGACATTTTTATGCATTAACTGAGTTTTCAATGCATTTTATGTGCATAATTCAAATTTGAACTACATGCACATGCTCCAGTGCATATAAATTGGTTGAAAAATCAAATTTGTGTACTTGGGTGCATGCTTAGTTCCCATGCAAGAAGTGGGAATGAATTTCAAACACCGGGGCACCGTTCATTGCCGGCAAAACATTGAGATGCCTGGTTTTAAAATTCTAGTAAATCCAAAACTCGTCTTAAATTCATGAAACTTGGCATGCTATCATGGAGCGGCATCAACATGCCGTGGTACAAATTTTGTCCCATTTGGGGCAGGTTTGGGTATATGCTTCTCACAAACTAGAGCTTCTCACAACAAGCATGATGGTTTTCGGTAGGAAACGTCCCACCTTTGGGGACGAAACGATATCCATTGCCTCTTATTGCTTTCAAATTTTTTCTCGTGTCAACATAGAACAACAGGAGTGTTGTGTGAATTTTTGTGATTTTTCGGGGTTCGTTTGGACATTTTTATGCATTAACTGAGTTTTCAATGCATTTATGTGCATAATTCAAATTTGAACTACATGCATATGCTCCAGTGCATATAAATTGGTTGAAAAATCAAATCTGTCTCCTTGGGTGCATGCTTAGGTCCCATGCAAGAAATGGGAATGAATTTCAAACACTAGGGCATCGTTGATTGTCGACAAAACATTGAGATGCCTGGTTTTTAAATTCTAGTAAATCCAAAACTTGTCTGAAATTCATGAAACTTGGCATGCTATCATGGAGCGGCATCGACATGCCGTGGTACAAATTTTTTCCCATTTGGGGCAGGTTTGGGTATATGCTTCTCACAAACCGGAGCTTCTCACAACAAGCATGATGGTTTTCGGTAGGGAACGTCCCACCTTTGGGGACGAAACAATATCCATTGCCTCTTATTGCTTTCAATTTTTTCTCATGTCAACATAGAACAACAGGAGTGTTGTGTGAACTTTTGTGATTTTTCGGGGTTCGTTCGGACATTTTTATGCATTAACTGAGTTTTCAATTCATTTATGTGCATAATTCAAATGTGAACTACATGCACATGCTTCAGTGCATATAAATTGGTTGAAAAATCAAATCTGTGTCCTTGGGTGCATGCTTAGGTCCCATGCAAGAAATGGGAATGAATTTCAAACACTAGGGCACCGTTGTTTGCCGGCAAAACATTGAGATGCCTGGTTTTTAAATTCTAGTAAATCCAAAACTCATCTGAAATTCATGAAACTTGGCATGCTATCATGGAGCGGCATCAACATGCCGTGGTACAAATTTTTTCCCATTTGGGGCAGGTTTGGGTATATGCTTCTCACAAACCGGAGCTTCTCACAACAAGCATGATGGTTTTCGGTAGGGAACATCCCACCTTTGGGGACGAAACGATATCCATTGCCTCTTATTGCTTTCAATTTTTTTCTCGTGTCAACATAGAACAACAGGAGTTTTGTGTGAATTTTTGTGATTTTTCGGGGTTCGTTTGGACATTTTTATGCATTAACTGAGTTTTCAATGCATTCATGTGCATAATTAAATTTTGAACTACATGCACATGCTCGTGTGCATATAAATTGGTTGAAAAATCAAATATGTGTCCTTGGGTGCATGCTTAGATCGCATGCAAGAAATGTGAATGAATTTCAATCACCAGGGCACCATTGATTGTCAGCAAAACATTGAGATGCCTGGTTTTTAAATTCTAGTAAATCCAAAATTCTGTTAACCATTCACGTGACACCACGTGTCTTGGTTTTAATGGCTGTAGGAGGTGCCGTGTGGACAGCTGCTTGAGCTTGACTGAACGATAGGCGTGTGAGCGCCGTCCGGTGCGCAGGCTGACCAAGAGGCGTGCAAGCTGTCCTCGAGTGCGCAGGCTCACCAGGAAGCGTGCGAGCTGTACGCTGCGCAGGCTCACTGGGAAGCGAGCCCTTTGACTTCCATGGCCGTCCGCCTTGCTCGCATCCTCTCCATTAATGGCGCCCAAGCCGTAGTTTAATTCACTTTTTAAATATAAAACATTCATCGCAAACGTTTTAGTTAGAACACCCGTATGCAAACCGACAGCATCCCCAGGAAGCCAAGAGAAAATGTGCCGAGCAGGATTTCTGCAGCTCTTGATCGCAAACGTTTTAGATAGAACACCCGTATGCAAAGTGAGAGCAGCGCAGGATTTGTGAATCCCTTCAACACAAACGGCTGTTTTGGATGACCCGTGTGCAACCCTGTAAAAACAATTTGGTAAGATTTGTCAATCCTTATAACACTGCGATTTGTCAAAATATGAAGCTAAAAATCACTAGCAGTATCTAATTTTTGCTACTAAAATTTAGTAATTAAGCATAGATTAAGCAGTCGTTCTTAATTTATACAAACAGTTCAACTCGACAGCTGAACCGACCAAACTTTTCCCCAATTGCTGCCAACCACGTACTGAAATAGCTAGTTCAACTATATATGCTAGCTAATTTTAAGTACGTTGTACAGTTCCACCCCATCTATAGTCAGATGAACTGAACAAAATAGCCCCTAAATACTACTACTACTACTACTACTACTACTACTACTACTACTACTACTACTACTACTACTACTACTACTACTACTACTACTACTACTACTACGGAGGGGTTTTGTACTACTTCCGACTGCCTCTCCTCTGCCTTGCGCGCTCAGTAAGAGGCGGCAGAGGAGGAGCCTACTGACGAGATGGGCAACCGCAATGCGGTGCCTGCTGCTAATGCAGCTTCAGCGACACTCACCTGGAACACCCTTTGCCGCTCCAGATGACCCCTCTCGAAGCGGTGGTTCTCCTTGTAGATCTCCTGATTCCTCACCTCTGAGGCGGCATGTGCCGCGACCACTCCGGCGGTAAGGCTCTTTGCGTGCTCGACGAGGCGCTCCTCATCCTCCTGCAGGAACTCGGTGTAGCGCGCAAGGTCGATGTCGCACGTGCGGGCATCCACCTCCGCCTCCCGCCTTCGGGCGGCAGTGGTGGAGCGGGTGATGACCCCGGCGGCCGACGGTGGGCTGGCGGCCACGGCGGCCGACAATGGAGTGGCGGCCACGACCACCACCTCCCGCCTTCGGGCCACGATGGAGGAGCGGGTGATGGCCATAGTAGACGGCAGTGGGGTGGCGGCCACGACGGCCATCTCCCGCCTTCGGGCCATGATGGCGGAGCGGGCGATGGCCCTGGCTTTCGATGGTGGTGTGGCGGCAACGGCGGCCGGCAACAGCTACCTACGGGCACTGGCGGCGGAGCGTGTGGTGGGTATTCCTCGCACACCCAACAGGGACGCCACGCGCACTACACTACGCCGGGGACTGCGCCGCCGCCGCGGTGTAGCCTCCTAGTTGGAGTTGTCCTCTGATGACGGCAGAGTGGCTGAGCGATGATAACGGACCGGTGCCATTGGCGATTGTGTGAGAAGCAGATGAGATAAGCTACAGGGATGGAGGGGAAAATGCGAATCAGGACTCGCCGGCCGTGAGGTTTTTTTAGCAGGCCAGTAAGCATTGAGATTTTGGGGGATTTCACCGAGTCGGGCGGGAAGCTTGCGCGGGAACCTGCAAGGTTGCGCGGGAACGGGGTCACCGACGATTCATTGGCGCCACCGTTTGGCAAAAAGAATGCCCCCGCGCGCTGCGCAAGCTTGCGCTGTAAGCCGTCTACGGCAGCGGGGTGACAAGACGTGCGAGAGGAGGACGAAAGGCCACGTACACATACGGTTCATAAAAAAACGTTTGCGATTTAATTACCTACTATACCACCGTCCCGGTTTATAAGTATGATTTAACTAATAAAATACGAATGCATGTCGCCAAAGATTATATAGTTGGATTTGTATTTGAACATAGTTTCCAATTATATAATTTTTAAAACATGCATTAACATTTTGTTGGTTAAATTTGAGGGCAAAGTATGACATGGAATATAAAGGAGACTATAGACTAGACGGAGGTGGTACCACACGGCCGCTCTCTACGCAGCGACGCTACTGTCGTCCGGCTTGTAGGCGACCATTTCCCACGTGTTCAACTGCTCTATGCGTGTGGTTGCTTGTGGTTCATGCAGCCGTGGCGCGCTCTGATCGCGCCCCGCCGCGCGCGCTCTGCTCTCGCGTCCCTCGGGGTGCTCGATGCATGATCATGCACGTTCGTGTGCAAGCGGTTGCGCCGGGCGCGGCGCGACGATGCAGTTACCCGCTGCAAAAACTGCCATGCGGACGCGCCGAGAATCCACTCCGCCCGGCCCCCTTTTATTCCTACGGCCATTTACCTTCATCTCTCGTCTCACACGACACAATAAGCGCATGCACGAGGACACATACCGAGAGGACATCCATCGTTCCAATGGCGCTCCCCGTGGCTCCAATGGCGCTCCCAGCGACCGACGATGACAACGACAGGCAGTTCACCACGCATCATGTAGTGTACACCCACATGAGGGGGAAGGCCCTCTCGGTGGTGTACGCGAACGATCCGGTCTCGGTGGAGAGCTCCATCCAAACTATGGAGCAGGTCCTTGCTAAGGACAAGTACCGAGTGGTCGGCTTCGACCTCGAGTACACCATGGATCGTGCCGGGCACGATCAGAAGGTTGCCGTCGCCCAATTGTGCGTGCGACATGACATCCTCATATACCACTTCCACCTTGCCACAAGGCATTGCGAGCATTTCTACAGGTTTATCAAGAGCTCCGACTACAGTTTCGCTACGGTGGACACCACCAACGATCTAAAAGCGCTCAACGTTTCAGACTTGAAATGCCCGAATCTTGTCAACATCCAGCACCACTACAAGGTCTGGGGCATCGACAAAAGCAAACTGAACTCCCTGGTTAACCTCGCCTTGGCCATCATCGACCCCTACTACGCGAAGATGAAGCAAGAGAGCAATAAGGACAAGAACGCCTGGCACAGTGTGTGGCATAAGAGACTGGATGAACAACATGTCAAGTACGCGGCTATGGACACGTACACAAGCTATGAGATGTACAGGCAGATCGTTGACATGAGGAACTGTCTTCTTCCTGACCCAGACGGGGGATCGAGCTACATAGCAGTGGCGGGAGCGTCACAAGAAGTAGATGACTAGACGATCATTTATCCTACTTTAGAATGCATGTAATTGTTTATTGAGGTGTGTGCGAATGATCTGTATAGTCACTTATGTAATTGGATGTTTATTTCAGTTATATATATACACATGTTATTCTACTATAGACAGAGCAATTCACATGGCTTATTAGCAGCAATCGTCTGTGTTATTATTGGTCTTCGCACACATTTCAGATTACAGACCTGTTTGCCGCGTATCACAGACACATCTTGTTCAGTTGAACCGTTTCCATTGTGTTGCCTAATCACACACAGTTCATCCCAGTGAACCGTATGCTGTATATCGCACATGCCTTCATCTAGCTGCCCATTTCTTTTGTGCCTCCTCATCCCAAACAGTTAATTGAGTTGAACCGTATGCCCTACATCGCACACGCAACTAAATTCTGAACCGTGTTTGATGCATCTGTCATTGCAAACTTTTTGCACCTTTTTTGACGTTTTTACACCATCGTTTGTGATTATGGCATCGCACAGAGTTTCGTCGAAGGGTCTCTGATCGTAGTGTTGCGTTTGGACCATCCTGCAGTAGTGATTAGTCATAAAGAACTCATATACTTATTGCAAAATTTTATTAGCCCTCGAAGCAAAGTACTACTATGCATGCCCCTAGGGGGATAAATTGGTAGGAAAAGACCATCGCTCGTCCCCGACCGCCACTCATAAGGAAGACAATCAATAATAAATCATGCTCCAACATCATAGCATAATGAGAGACTATACGTGCATGCTTCGGGAATCACAAACCTTAACACCAATATTCTTACTAACCACAACTGTTTACTAGTACCTCCCACATATTCCATCTCTATATCACAAAACTATTGCAAGGAATCAAACATATTATATTTAGTGATCCATAAGTTTTATGTAGGATTTTATGACTAACCATGCAAATAACCAATTCCTGTTGACTCTCTAAATAGATATAAGTGAAGCATGAGAGTTTAATTCTTTGTACAGAAGACCATGCTCTAACAAATATAAGTGAAGCAAAAGAGCATTCTTCAAACAATAGTTTTCTATGTGAAGAGAAACAGGCAGTCCAAACTTCAATTGATATAAGTGAAGCACATGAAGCATTCTATAAAGCCACACTCAAAAGATATAAGTGAAGTGCAATGAGCATTCTATAAATCAACCATGGACTATCTCATACCAGCATGGTGCATAAAAGAAATATGAAAAATAAACACAAAAGACGCTCCAGGATTACACATATCACATGAACAAAACGAAACCGAAAACATACTGATACTTGTTGAAGAAAGATGGGATGCCTTCCGGGGCATCCCCAAGCTTAGACGCTTGAGTCTCCTTGAATATTTACTTGGGGTGCCTTGGGAATCCACAAGCTTGAGCTCTTGCCTCTCCTGTTTCTCCTCATATCGAGACCTCCTCGATCTTTGATCACTTCATCCACACAAAACTCAACAGAAAACTTGGTAAGATCCGTTAGTATAATAAAGCAAATCACAACTCTAAGTACTGTTGAAAACCAATTCATGTTTTGTTTTTTCATTGTAGCTACTTTAATATAACTTTTCCATAGCTTATACTACCGATAAAAATTGATAGTTTCATCAAAACGAGCAAAACAATGCATCAAAAACAGAATCTGTCTTAAACAGGACAATCTGTAGTAATCTGAACATTCATCATACCTCTGGTACTCCAAAACTTCTGAAAAAATAGAAAAATAAACATTTATTACAGAAAGACAGTTCAAAAGGTTTTAGAACAATTTGATCTTCCAGTAAAAAATGTAAAATCGAGCACTACAGCCAAAGTTTCTGTTTTGCACCGCACAAACCAGCAAGCAATCTAAACATCCTACAGGCAAATCTTGGCACATTACTTTTATAATACAATGGAATTGTATAAGGGGATAATTATTTTTGTGAGAATCTTCATGAAAAATTCTACATTGTTTCCATGAGCATGAACACAAGTGTTCAAGGTCGACCCTCACTTCTCCAATGCATAACTTCCAATCGCTTCTCTTTGTGAAAAGGTTTTTAAGTTCCCCTCCATATTTTTTTGTTTTTAAACTTTATAAAAGCACTCAATAGGAATAAATGACTCTCTACAACTTCCGGGTTGTCTCCCTGGCAGCGATTTCTTTAAAGTCATTAAGCTAGGCATAAAGTGCTCAAGTAATGAATCCACCCGGATCCCAAGGTATATCAAAGCCAATTTGAATCAACAATGATTTAGCAGTTAGTAGTGAGCACAAAGCAAAATATATCAAGCAATGACAAAGTCTAACTCTCTTCCTATGCATCGGCATGTTATACAAGAACAATTCATGCACATCAAGTAAAGGCCAATACATAGCATAAGCAGTTTCTTGCAATTTTATCGTGTTGGAAACATAGAGAAGCAGAGATGTAGTTCCTCTCTCATAATAATTGCAAGTAGGAGCATCAAGCACATGCATATTACATTCATAAAAAATCATCATGTGCAACGGTAAAAGGCAACCCATCAATGTAATCCGTAATAAGTGCAAATTTCTCTGATATAGTGTAGTCGGGAGAATTCAAAAAGATAATAGGACTATCATGTGTGGGTGCAATAGAAAAAATTTCATTCCTAACATAAGGAACTATAGCAAGTTCATCTCCATAAGCATAATTCATATTGGCATCTTGGCCACAAGCATAGCAAGCATCAAGTTCATCAAAAAGGGATATTTCAAATGAATCAACAGGTCATAGCAATTATAGCATTCATCCTTCGGTAAGCATGAAGTGACATTAAATAATTTATCAGTTGGACGGTTACTCTCATTAGAAGGTGGGCACGGGTAGCTAATCCGTTCTTCCTCCATTTTTTCTTCGCTCTCCTCCTCATCTTTTTCATCCAATGAGCTCATAGTTTCATCAATTTCTTATTCCATAGACTCCTGCAAAATATTAGTCTTTTTCTTGGACAGCGGAGTTATTCTCAATAAATACATCAATATCATAATTGTATTTATAATTATCATAGCAATATTTAAGGATCGCGAATTTTTTAGGTCTATAAACCGAATCATCAAAATCTTCAAACTTTTCAAACAAAGATTCAATTTCATATGCTCCCTTAAAAGCAAAAAATTCTTCTATTCGTTCCACATCATAATAATCATATATACCTCTAGCATAAGAATCCAAGGTTTCATTATCATTAAATTCGTATGAATAGGAAAGGCGTGGAACCTCAATCTTAGAGAAACAAGTATAATCATATCTCAAGCATAGATTCCAAGCATACCATTGCAACATTTCAATTTGATCCCATAAAAGTTTTCCCTTTTGAGTCAAGCGATAATCCCTAAAGTATTCACGTTGATCCAACGTTACTCCCATTATCAAGTTGAATGGGGTTTTCTCAGGATTATCAAAGTAGTGCATAATATTTTTCACATAACGAGCATCGAGGGTTTTAGGAGGTTCCCCATCTCCATGAGTAGCAAGTACCACTATTTTTTTGGTGTTTCATGTTCCATATCCATAACTAAAGATAGATAACAACTTAGAACAGGAAATAAAAACTACTTAGTGATAAAGCAAACAAGCACACACGGGAATATTCACCCCCACGCTATTGCTCCCTGGCAACGGTGCTAGAAAAAGGTCTTGATAACCCACAAGTATAGGGGATCGTTTGTAGCCTTTTTCGATAAATAAGAGTGTCGAACCCAACGAGGAGCTAAAGGCAGAACAAATATTCCCTCAAGTTCTATCGACCACCGATACAACTCTACACACACTTGACGTTTGCTTTACCGAAAACAAGTGTCGGATTTCGGGTTCCGGCAAAACCCTTAAGGTTCGAACACTGGGGTGCGCGCGAAGATCTCCCCCTACCAACTCACGCCCTCAACCTCGCCACGATCTCTAAGGCTAACTCGACGAACTCGCAACACAAGGGACACAAGATTTATACTGGCTCGGGCCACCGTTGTGGTGTAATACCTTACTCCAGTGTGGTGTGGTGGATTGCCTCTTGGGCTGATGATGAACAGTACAAGGGGAAGAACAGCCTCTTGAGGTGAGGTGTTCTTGTGCTTGGTGGGTGTGAGGCTAAGGATGGAATGGCTCCGATCCAAGATGAGCTCGATCCCCTAGCTATGGTGGTGGCTAGTCCTATTTATAGAGGCCCTGGTCCTCTCCCCAAATATTGAGCGGGAAGGGAGCCAACAACGGCCAATTTGGAAGGGGACAGCTAGTACAGCTTATCCTGACAAAAGTAGTCTTCGCCTGCCAAAGGATCTGGTGACGACGCTGTCTTGGGCTCCACGGTGACCTCCGTCCTACTGTCCTGCTGGTCTTGGTCTCGTTGCACCGATATGGAAACCTTTGCTTGATGCCTCGATACTCTTCGTCTGCGCTTGCCTCCTTAACACCAAAAAGGAAACAATGACACTGTGCGCACTGGCGCCCGCCTGGCACCCGCCTGGTCTCGATCGTCATGGCTCACGTCATTGGAACCTCGCGAGGTTTGCCTTGCCTTGATCTCTCCGCCCCTCGCGAGCCAGCCTGGTGAGGCCGCTCCTGAGGAGGTCTTGTGTCATCCGCCTCAGGAGGCTTGGCCTCTCGCGAGGGTCTTGTATGCTTGTTGGTGAAGATGGGCCGTACGGGCCCGCTCGCAGAGCCACGCCATGGGCCGCAGGCAGGCAAGTCTGGGGACCCCCATTCCCAGAACGCCGACAGTAGCCCCCGGGCCCAAGGCACGCTCGGGCTTAGCTTCGAGGCAAAGCCAAAGGGCAAGTGCAGAGCGTCGCGGGCCCTAATAGCCTGCGGCCTTGGTCGACGCGTGGCGGCTGGTTGGACGTGGGCATCTTCGCTTCCCCATGCCGCCTTGATACCCGCCCGGCTAGGCGGCCACCACGGTCTACACGGTTTCCCTCCTGTTGTTGTCACACACTCTCCAATTCTTCCGCTTCCTCGTAGCTCAGCCTCTCCCCCTGATCCAATCTGAGCTCAACCCTCCCATCGCCATGGCACCGGACCAGTCGGAGAAAGGGAAGAGTCCCCTGTTCCCCGCCGGGCTATGCCCGACCACTGAGCCTGCCGTTGGCAGGTCGCTGGTGCTCAACCAAGAAGCCATGGACAAGGTGCGTCCCATGCTCGCCTGCAGCTTCAATGAGTGGGGAAGGATGGTAGCCTGGCCTGCATCTCATGCTCGTATCAACCGGACAAGCACTAAGGTCCCATTCTTCATCGACGCCCTTTGGGCTGGCCTGGTTCCTCCTTTCTTCGCCTTCTTCAATGTAGTGCTAGCCCATTATCAGATCCACATGCTGCACCTTAATCCCCAATCCGTGACCCTTCTTGCCGTCTTCGCCTTTGTTTGCGAGGCCATGGTGGGCATTGCTCCTTCCGTGGCCTTCTCCGCCACTTCTTCTCGTTGCACCTGATTGATCCCCGGCAGAGCTCGGGGTGCCTGAGCTTCCAGGACGTGGCGGCGATGGCCGGCGCGGGGATTGACTTCGAGCTCCCACCATCCACGAGCGAGTTTCGGACACGGTGGGTATTTGTTGATGTCGGAGTGCTCAGCCCCCCGCTCTCTTCTCCGCCAGCGCCCGCCATTCCTAACTCCAGTTGGTGCCACCAAAGGCTTGCCGATTCACGCCTTGCCCCCGTCTGGCTCAGGCTGAAAAGGCTCAAGGACCTTGACGTGACTACGCCTATGGTGGTGAAGGAGTTCGTCAGGCGCCGAATCGCTCCGCTTCAGCGCCACTCCCGACCGATGTGGGCCTTGCTCAACAGCAAGGACCACATGAGACTTCAGGAGTCCGGGCTCCCCCTTGAGGCACGGCAAACGGTGCTTGAGGTCCTGACGGGTGTCTCGTTGCCAGGCGACACGCCAAGGAAGAGTTGCCTTCTGTACCGCTGCTTGAACAAGGCGACATTCATGGAGCAGATGCCCTCCTTCGATGAGTGGGGGCTGCGTCCAGTCGGCCTCGTGGGGCCCCATGAGAACCCCATCATCATGGTTCCTCTCCCTACCGCTGGCGTCGAGCTCGCCCCAAGTGTGGATGCAGGGGGGCGATCACCGCTGGGGGCCGATGGCGAAGGTGCCGAGGTGCTAATGCCGCCCAGGGCTCCCGAGGCGTTGTCCTCGGGAACTCGTAATTCTTGCCCTGGGGCGGCGGTTGAGGGGGCGATGCAGCCCGCATCTCCCGAGGCCGGGGCTCCTGAGGCCTCGGCAGGTCGCTGTGAGGCAGAGCCTGATAGCTCCCCTCAGCTTGGCGCTCCTGAGGCTGCCCCTTCGAGCGCTTCTCCTCGTGTTGGCCGCCATGTCCAGCGCCTCGGTCGGATTTGCATGGACTTCGAAGAGCTCCGCAAGAGGAAGGGGTCCCCAAGCCGCGGCAGCGGCACCTTCAGGCCGTTAAAATGGAGGAAGTACATCGCCATTGATGAGTAAGTACCTTATCTTGGTGATTCTCCGCGTGCTGCTTCCCTTTCTGACAATGTCTCTTCAGGATCCCTTCCGCCAAGGCCGCGGAATCTCCTAAGAAGCAACCTCCTCTCGCCTCATTTCTCCCGCTAGTCTCGAATGCTGCAAGCCCGCGCGCTGCTCACGGCGTGGAGTCAACCGGGGAAGCCAGCCCGTTGACAAGGCGTCTTGAGCTCACGCCTTCGCCGTCTCTCCTTCGCGGCCTTACTTGGAATACATCAAGCATGCCAAGGGTTCCTCCCCTGGTCGTGGATGGCGGCCGGATGGCTTCGGTCTTGGGCTCCTCTTCAAGCAGCGGGCCTCCACTCGTTCGGGCTCCTCGCGAGGCCTGGCCTGCAACTGGGTGGGTTCTAGCCCCCAGCCCCCTGTTGAAAGGGGGCGAGCCACTTCAGGCCCAATCCGCGGTCCCCGCGGCGGAGGACGGAGTCGGCAGCATGCTCGAGTCGGTGCAAGAAAGGAGCGTCGTCCGCCACGAGCTCTTTCAGCAGGCGATGGGCACGATGAACCGGCTTGGTGAAGAGGTCATGGATGTGGACGCGCGCCTCGTGGACGAGGGTCTTCGGCTGGTGGAGGAGCGGCATACGCTGAAGGTGGCTATCAACCTCGGGCGCCACCAGTGTGAGCTCGATAATGCAGAGGTCGAGGCTTCCCTCACAGCCTCCTGTGAGGCCTGCTCCCGACCTCTCAAAGAGGCTCGGGAAGCTAACCGCCGTCGCGAGGCCACGGAGAAGCGCGCGTGGGAGCTCCAAGCCTGGAGCGCCGCCTTGGATCAGCAAGTGGAGGCGCGCAGAGCCGCCCTTGCGTCGTTGAGGGGGACGCCCGCCGAAGAGGAAGAGATCCGGAAGCGCGAGGAGGCGCTGGCGCTGGAAGCCGTGGAGCGTAGCCTTGAGCTCGAATGACTGGAGACGAGGGAGCGTCAAGTTGCCCACGCGGAGGATGCCGTTGGCGCGCGCGAGGCCAGGGCCCAGGAGGAGGTGATCGCTGGGCGGCCGAGGCTCGTGCGGGTCTTGAGGGTAGGCTTGACCTGAAGTTGAAGCTCGTGGAAGCTGAGGCTGCAGGTAGGACCGCTGCCCTTAAGTCCAGGTTAATCGAGGTGGAGCGGCGTGAGGAGGCCGCCGCAGCCGCCCTGGTCTCGGCGTAGGCCGAACTGGCCTCCGCCCGCGCCGAGCTGCTCCCTCTTCAGCAACGGGTCGCTGATGCCAAGTCCGTTGCACGGCAGAACAGGGAGGAAGTGCTTCAGCGGCGGACGCTGGAGCGCGTGCACGCCCCCATGCTTCAGGACCTCAGGAACAGGGCCAATATCACCCTGGGCCACATCTACGATGAGAATGCTCCTCATCCCCATGCGAACGACTATGCCAGCCACCTCCGCTTCTTCACCGACGTGGTGACGCACCTGGTGAATCGTTCCGAGAGAGCTCGTCAACTTGTTGAAGAGAGGAGCCGCGGCCTGCTTGGGCGTGCGTTCTCACGCGTCTTCAGCCATCTCCAAAACACCGACCCCAACTTTGATTTTGACGCCGCCATCGCTCCCGTACCCGAGGCCATCCGGGGTGACCTGTCATGATGGGTGGAAGACAATGTGGACGCGCTAGTCAGGGCCTTCACTTCCGATGACGATGGGGTGGTGGTCGCGGCAGACGCAGGCGACGTGGTCGATGATGCTGATGGCGGCGATGGTGGAGGTGATGGTGATGGCAGCGATGGTGGCAGCGATGCCAGCGACGCGTTTGAGGGCGATCCAGGGGACGCGGCGAGCGACATGTCTAACTGATCCTATGTTTCCCAGTTGTTTGTCCTGCACACAAAAGCTTGGGCGCAACCCTTGAGGTTGTAAGAGCATTTTTGGAGGGGAAGCCCCTCATGTAAATATACTACTGCCTCTATCTTTTTAGGTTGAGTTGAATATGTGTCTTCGTGAACTCACGTATCCTGGGGCAAAGTTGTCGTTGCGGTTTACCTTAGCCTGGACGAGCCCCAAACTGGCTCATGAGGTTGCGAGTTTCTGGGAAGCTCCCGAGGAACTCGTCGACACGCCCGAGGGGGCTGCGTGATAAGCAAGCGCTAGCCGTGGCTCGACATGCACGTGGCGCGTGTGCGTCAAGCCCAGCCCCGCTCGCGAGGGTCCCACGAGGGGGAAGCAACAGGCACGAACTCCAAAATAAGGCAAGAACCAGATAGCAAGAAATCGCTTGAACGAGAAAAGGCACCCCCCGCGCGCATCAATGAAAATTCAACTTCAACTTAAATCCAAATCCAGAAGGCAGGGTTAAAGAAAAGAGATCCAAAGAAAATGGCCGCGTCCGGCGCCTAGTCCAGTCTTCTTGTCTTCTCACCAGCGCGGAGCTAAGTGCTGCCACTAGGACGTGGGAGGGAGCCCCTGAGGCCCAAGGGTGGCACTCCTGAGACTTCGGGGTATGTACAGCCCCACTCATCATTACGTGAGAGTGTCATGAGTGGAGACCTTCACAGGCGTGAGCCTTACTTCATATCGCCAGACGAGGGCCCCGCCTTGCGCCTCCCTCGACCATCGTTGGGGGCGACCGGAGATCAGGACAACACCAAGGGGCAAAGGGGACGCCAGCGGCGCCCTCGGCGACCACGGGTCCTCTACCGGGGGAAGGCTCGCCGGCGCCTCCCCGACAGAGGGCCTACCTCCGGGCGATGCCTTGCTCCGTGCGACGCGGGGAGGGGCCTTGCTCCTGGTCCTTCCCACGCAGCCCCCAATGAGCCTCTCGTGGTGAGGCGGATACCGCCGCACCGGAACCGTCACCTGGCGCTGTGACCTGGTTCACTTGCAATTCATGGTTAGCGTAAGCCTACCCCTGGGAGATTAGTGCTACCCTATAGCTGTTGTCGACGGCATGGTTGGTGGGGCTCTCGAGCGGCTCCTGGAAGGCCTCCGCTCCTAACGCCTCCTCTTCCCAGCACGGCTCGAGGAACGAGCCGGGGTCATCTTCCGGCATGTACTCCTGCTTCATCATGCGGGGCACGTAGGCCTCCGAGGCCGTTGCCCCGAAGACCTCGCCGAAGTGCCCCATGCTCCATGTCGCCCGGCCCATGATGCCGTCCTGAGGATGGTGGGGTAGCTCCTGCTGGGGCCATGCGCGGCGACGCTCGTGCCCACACCCATCTGGGGTGGTGCGGGTGTGATGGGGCGCCGTCCGCCGTGGATCATGCTGGTGTCGATGAGGCCCTCGGGTGCACTCGGGGGCACGTGGGCCCGGCGAGGCCCGCCGTGGGATCCGACCGCTGCCTGAGGCGTGAGCTGGTAGCAGAAGGGCGGTGCTCCTGTGGGTGCCGCGTCCAGTAGCTCGGTGACACATTCCAGTAGTGCATCCTGGCTGCTCTCCATCAGTCGGCACCGCAGCAGCTCCCATGCCACCGTGAGTGCAGCCCGCATGTTTGCCTGCTCCCTGCGGGTGTGCGGCGTCGTCGCCGCGGCATGGCTTGCGGCCCTTGCAACAGCTCGCGCCTGTCATGGGGTGAGGGTGGATGGCGCCTGGCTGCGCCGCCCGCACCCCGCAGCGTCAGGTGGCTCTCATGCCACCTCGAGCCCGGGGTTGAGGTCTTCCTGGGCAGGCGGCGCCGCCCGGGCTGGCCAAGCTGCCTAGCGGTCGGCGTTGGTCCTTGAGTTGCCGGACATCGGAACCGCGGAGCATCGGTGAATCGACTGGCAGGAGAGAGGCTCTGACGCACCCCTACCTGGCGCGCCAAATGTCAGATTTCGGGTTCCGGCAAAACCCTTAAGGTTCGAACACTGTGGTGCGCGCGAAGATCTCCCCTTACCAACTCACGCCCTCAACTTCGCCACGATCTCTAAGGCTAACTCGACGAACTCGCAACACAAGGGACACAAGATTTATACTGGTTCGGGCCACCATTGTGGTGTAATACCCTACTCCAGTGTGGTGTGATGGATTGCCTCTTGGGCTGATGATGAACAGTACAAGGGGAAGAACAGCCTCCTGAGGTGAGGTGTTCTTGTGCTTGGTGGGTGTGAGGCTAAGGATGGAATGGCTCCGATCCAAGATGAGGTCGATCCCCTAGCTATGGTGGTGGCTAGTCCTATTTATAGAGGCCCTGGTCCTCTCCCCAAATATTGAGCGGGAAGGGAGCCAACAATAGCTAATTTGGAAGGGGACAACTAGTACAGCTTATCGTGACAAAAGTAGTCTTCGCCTGCCAAAGGCTCTGGTGATGACGCCGTCTTGGGCTCCATGGTGACCTCCGTCCTGCCGTCCTGCTAGTCTTGTTCTCGTTGCACCGATCTGGAAACCTTTGCTTGACGCCTCGGTACTCTTCATCTGTGTTTGCCTCCTTAACACCAAAGAGGAAACAAGGACACTGTGCGCGCTGGCGCCCGCCTGGTCTCGATTGTCATGGCTCACGTCATTGGAACCTCGTGAGGTTTTCCTTGCCTTGATCTCTCCGCCCCTCGCGAGCCAACCTGGTGAGGCTGCTCGCGAGGAGGTCTTGTGTCGTCTGCCTCGCGAGGCTTGGCCCCTCGCGAGGGTCTTGTATGCTTGTTGGTGAAGATGGGTCGTACATGCCCGCTCATAGAGCCACATCGTGGGCCGCAGGCAGACAAGTCTGGGGACCCCCGTTCCCAGAACGCCGACAACAAGTATGAAACTATTTTGTAGGTGTGATGCTAGAACTACTTTGCAATAATAAAACTAGAAGTACTTTGCAAGATAATAAAAGTTAAGTGTTTAGTAAAAGGGTTTGTGTCAACAAGAAAGTTATTTATCCCTAGGCAATCGATAACAAGTATCGGTAATCATTCTTGCAATTTTATATGAGGGAGAGGTATGACCTAACATACTTTCTCTACTTGGATCATATGCACTTATGATTGGAACTCTAGCAAGCATCCGCAACTACTAAAGATAATTAAGCTCGCGAAACCCAACCATACCATTAAGTATCAAGTCCTCTTTATTCCGATACGTCATACCCCACCTACTCGGGTTTAAGTTTCTGTGACTCTCGCAACCCACCGTAAGCGAACCATGAACATATTGCAACACCCTACAGCGAAGGCCCCTCACGTCTGCGCGAGACAGAGGGTACCGTAGGACTGCACCATACATAAAATATACAATCATACAAACCAAGATCACGATTAACCCACAGGACACAACAGATCTACTCAAACATCATAGGATAACCATAGATCATTGGGAAATAATATATGGAGTTGAGCACCATGTTTAAGTAGAGATTACTGCGGGGGTAAGAGGTGTTACACCACTGCAATGAGGGGGAGAGAGTTGGTGTTGATGGTAGCAAGATTGTTGATCTAGATCACCGTCCCGATCATTGCCCCGGCGGCACTCTGGCGCCACCGGAAGCGAGGGGTAGAGAGCCCCCCTACTTCATCTTCATCCTTGGCCTCCCCCTAGATGGGAAGGAGAGTTCCCCCTCTGATCCTTGGTCTCCATGGCGGCGGAGGGGCGGGAGCCCCTTCGAGATTGGATCTCCCTGTCTGTTCTCTTTTGTTTCGCGTTCCCCAGATCTGCCCGAAAACCGTTTCTTATATTCCCGGAGATCCGTAACTCCGATTGCGCTGAGATTTTAACGTGATTTTTTTTCTAGATATATGCTTCCTTGCGCCCGAAGTAGAGGTCCCATCGACGTACGAGGTGGGCACAACCCACCACGGCACGCGTGGCTCCTCTGGCGCGCCCTGGTGGGTTGTGCCCACCACCGGCCTCCTTTTGCGGTGATTCCAACTCCCAAAAATCACATATATTCCAAAATAATTATCCTTGAAATTTTATTGCATTTGGACTTCGTTTGATATGGATACTCTATGATACAAAAAACATGCAGAAAACAGGAACTGGCACTTGGCACTGGATCAATAGGTTAGTCTAATAAATCATATAAAAAGTTGCCAAAAGTATGTAAAACTTGTATAATATTGGCATGAAACAATAAAAAATTATAGATACGACGAAGACGTATCAGTATCTGTTCATTTTGCAACACCTGTTTCGAGTTAGAAATCTTAGCAACTGAACCGGTATAAAATACCCAGGGGCTACTATGAACACTAGTAAAGTACACATCAATAATATGTATATCAAATATACCTTTGTTCACTTTGCCATCCTCTTATCCGCCAAGGTTTTTGGGGCAGTTCCGCTTCTAGTGACCATTTCCTTTGTAGTAGAAGCACTTAGTTTCAGGTTTGGGTCTAGCTTTGGGCTTCTTCACGGGAGTGACAACTTGCTTGTCATTCTTCTTGAAGCCCCCTTTCTTTTCCTTGCCATTTTTATTGAAACTAGTGGTCTTGTTAACCATAAACACTTGATGCTATTTCTTGATTTCCACCTTCGCCGATTTCAGCATCGCGAAGAGCTTGGGAATCATTTTCGTCATCCCTTGCATATTATAGTTCATCACGAAGTTCTAGTAACTTGGTTAGTGACAAGAGAACTCTGTCAATCACTATCTTATCTGGAAGATTAACTCCCACTTGATTCAAGTGATTGTAGTACCCAGACATTCTGAGCACATGCTCACTAGCTGAGCTATTCTCCTCCATCTTGTAGGTAAAGTATTTGTCAGAGGTCTCATACCTCTTGACACGGGCATGAGTCTAAAATACTAATTTCAGCTTTTGGAACATACCATATGTTCCATGGCGTTCAAAAACGTTTTGCAGCCCCGATTCTAAGCCGTAAATAATGGCACACTAAACTGTCAAGTAGTCATCATATCAAGCTTGCCAAATGTTCATAACTTCTGCATCTGCTCTTGCAATAGGTCTGTCACCTAGCGGTGCATCTAGGACACAATTCTTCTGTGCAGCAATGAGGATAATCCTAAAATCATGGACCCAGTCCGCATCATTGCTACTATCATCTTTCAACTTAGTTTTCTCTAGGAACATATCAAAAACATAGGGGAGCTGCAACACGAGCTATTGATCTACAGCATAATTTGCAAATACTATCAGGACTAAGTTCATGATAAATTAAGTTCAATTAATCAAATTACTTAAGAACTCCCACTTAGATAGATATACCTCAAGTCATCTAAATGATATGTGATCCAAATCAACTAAACCATGTCCGAACATCACGTGAGATGGAGTAGTCCTCAATGGTGAACATCTCTATGTTGATCATATCTACTATATGATTCATGTTCGAGCTTTTGGTCTCCAGTGTTCCAAGGCCATGTTTGTACATGCCAAGCTCGTCAAGTTTAACCTATTCCGCATGTGCAAAAATGTCTTGCACCCGTTGTATGTGAACGTAGAGCCTATCACACTCGATCATCACGTGGTGTCTCAGCACGACGAACTATAACAACGGTGCATACTCAAGGAGAACACTTATACCTTGAAATTTTAGTGAGGGATCATCTTATAATGCTACCACCGTACTAAGCAAAATATGATGCATAAAAGATAAACATCACATGCAATCATAATATGTGACATGATATGGCCATCATCATCTTGTGATTTTGATCTCCATCTCTAAAGCACCATCATGATCTCCATCGTCACTGGCTTGACACCTTGATCTCCATCGTAGCGACGTGGTCGTCTCGCCAACTATTGCTTCTACAACTATGGCTAACGCATAGTGATAAAGTAAAGTAATTACATGGCGTTTGCATTTCATACAATATAGAGACAACCATAAGGCTCTCGCCGGTTGCCAGTAACTTTTACAAAACATGATCTTTTCATACAATAACGAATATCACATCATGTCTTGACCATATCACATCACAACATGCCTTGCAAAAACAAGTTAGACGTCCTCTACTTTGTCGTTGCAAGTTCTACGTGGCTGCTACGGGCTTCTAGCAAGAACCGTTCTTACCGCATCAAAACCAGAACGGTGATTTATCAACTTTGTTGTTTTAACCTTCAACAAGATAGGTCGCAGTCAAATTCGATTGAACTAAAATAGGAGAAATAGACACCCGCTAGCCACCTTTATGCAAAACTAATTGCATGTCTGTCGGTGGAACCGGTCTCATGAACGTGGTCATGTAAGGTTGGTCTGGGCCGCTTCATCCAACAATACCGCCGAATCAAAATAGGACATTGGTGGTAAGCAGTATACGATCATCGCCCACAACTCTTTGTGTTCTACTCATGCATATCATCTACGCGTAGACCTAGCTCGGATGCCACTATTGGGAAACGTAGCATGCAATTTCAAAAAAATTCCTACGCTCAAGCAAGATCTATATAGGAGATGCATAGCAACGAGAGGGGGAGAGTGTGTCCACGTACCCTCATAGACCAAAAGCGGAAGCATTTGATAATGTGGTTGATGTGGTCGAACTTCTTCTCGTTCTGACCGATCAAGCACCGAATGTACGGCACCTCCGAGTTCTACACACGTTCAGCTCGGTGACGTCCCTCGAACTCTTGATCCAGCAAAGTGTCAAGGGAGAGTTTCGTCAGCACGACGGCGTGGTGATGGTGATGGTGAAGTGATCCGCGCAGGGCTTCGCCTAAGCACTACGAAGATATGACCGGAGGCATAAACTGTGGAGGGGGGAGCCGCACACGGCTAACAATTGTTGGTGTGTGTTCTAGGCGCCCCTTCCCACATATGTATAGGTGGGAGGGGGAGGGGAGCTGCCATGGGGCGCCTCGAGTAGGAGGAATCCTACTTGGGACCCTAGTCCAACCCTCCCCCCTTTATGAAGGAAATATGACCTAGAGGCAATAATAAAGTTGTTACTTTATATTTCCTTATTCATGATAAATGTTTATTATTCATCCTAGAATTGTATTGACCAGAAACCTAAATACATGTGTGAATACATAGACAAACATTGTGTCCCTAGTGAGCCTCTACTTGACTAGCTCGTTGATCAAAGCTAGTTAAGGTTTCCTAACCATGGACATGAGTTGCCATTTGATAACGGGATCACATCATTAGGAGAATGATGTGATGGACAAGACCTATCCGTTATCTTAGCATATTGATTGTTCATTTTTATTGCTATTGCTTTCTTCATGTCAAATACATATTCCTTTGACTATGAGATTATGCAACTCCCGGATACCGGAGGAATACCTTGTGTGCTATCAAATGTCACAACGTATCTGAGTGATTATAAAGAAGCTCTACAGGTATCTCCGAAGGTGTTTGTTGGGTTGGCATAGATCGATATTAGGATTTGTCACTCCGAGTAACGGAGAGGTATCTCTGAGCCCTCTTGGTAATACACATCATAAGCTCGCAAGCAAACAACTAAGGCGTTGGTCACGAGGTGATGTATTACGGAACGAGTAAAGAGACTTGCCGGTAATGATATTGAACTACGTATGAAGATACCGACGATCGAATCTCGGGCAAGTAACATACCGATGACAAAGGGATTTACGTATGTTGTCATAATGGTTCGACCGATAAAGATCTTCATAGAATATGTAGGAGCCGATATGAGCATATAGTTTCCGCTATTGGTTATTGACCTGAGAGGTGTCTCGGTCATGTCTACATAGTTCTCGCACTAGTATGTGTCGGTGCTATACAAACGGTATTTAACCCCTTTCCGCGACGGCATTTGGAACCGTCGCCTAGTGAGTGACGACGATAGGGGGTCCTTCCCACATGACCCAGAAACCGTCGGGGATATGCCCTCCTAGGACACACACTCAGCAAAATGAGGTCGTGTGCGACCGACGAGCGCTCAAATACGGTAATACATACAGTATAGCTAAAAAACGTACGATTATAAAGGCGAAATTGTTTTAGGTCGCAAGTACATCCCACATAGTCAGTCCCCGATAAACATTTCCGTTCGTTTGTACATCCCACACAGTCGTTCCAATGAAAACGCTTCCATTCACAGGTACATCCCACACAATTTTCCCCATTAAATCGTTTGTGATAGCGTTGCCATTGCACATGGTATTAAAAAAATTATCGTTTGTGTTATTGAATGCATCACACACGGTGCGTAGAAGAAACTGTGTGGCGAAGGCTGTCCATCACACACAGTTTTTATGTGGTAAACGGTTGCGCAAGGTGGCCTAACACAAACAGTTTTCAAGACAAGGTCATGTGTGATTGTTCATTGATCCAACACGGTTTATTCCTAGAAACTGTGTGCGTTGCCTTAGGTCATTGCTACCTCTTGAGAATGCGTTGGTTTTCCCTTGAAGAGGAAAAGGTGATGCAGCAAAGTAGTGTAAGTATTTCCCTCAGCTTTTGAGAGCCAAGGTATCAATCCAGTAGGAGACTACACGCAAGTCGCCTAGTACCTACACAAACAAACAAGAACCTCGTAACCAACGCGATAAAGGGGTTGTCAATCCCTTCATAGTCACTTACGAAAGTGAGATCCGATAGAGATAATAAGATAAATATTTTTGGTATTTTTGTGGTATAGATTAGAAAATAAAGATTACAAAATAAATAGTAAACTAGAATTGTAGATTGGAAACTTATATGATGTAAAGTAGACCCGGGGGCCATAGGTTTCACTAGTGGCTTCTCTCAAGATAGCATGTATTACGGTGGGTGAACAAATTACTGCCGAGTAATTGATAGAAAACGCATAGTTATGATGATATCTAAGGCAATGATCATGAATATAGGCATCACGTCCATGTCAAGTAGACCGAAATGATTTTGCATCTACTACTATTACTCCACACATCGACCGCTATCCAGCATGCATCTAGAGTATTAAGTTCATAAGAACGGAGTAACACATTAGGCAAGATGACATGATGTAGAGGGATAAACTCAAGCAATATGATATAAAACCCATCTTTTTATCCTCGATGGCAACAACAATATGTGCCTTGCTGCCCCTGTTGTCACTGGGAAAGGACACCGCAAGATTGAACCCAAAGCTAAGCACTTCTCCCATTGCAAGAAAGATCAATCTAGTAGGCCAAACTAAACCAATAATTCGAAGAGACTTCCAAAGATATCAAATCATGCATATAATAATTCAGAGAAGAATCAAATAATATTCATAGATAATCAAGTTCATAAACCCATAATTCATCGGATCTTGGCAAACACACCCCAAAAAGAGTTACATCGAATAGATCTCCAAAAAGATCGAGAAATTTGTATTAAGATCCAAAGAGAGAGAAGAAGCCATCTAGCTAATAACTATGGACCTGAAGGTCTGTGGTAAACTACTCACACATCATCGGAGAGGCTATGGTGTTGATGTAGAAGCCCTCCGTGATCGAATCACCCTCTGGCAGATCGCCGGAAAAGGCCCTAAGATTGGATCTCACGGGTACAAAAGGTTGCGGCGGTGAAAAGGTGTTTCATTGCTCTCCCCGAAGGTTTCAGGGTATAAGAGTATATATAGGCGAAAGAAGTAGGTCGGTGGAGCAGCCAGGGGCCCACGAGGGTGGGGGGCGCGTGTGGCCCCCTGGGCGCGCCCTCCTACCTCGCGGCCGCCTAGCTGCTTCCTTGACATCCACTCCAAGTCTCCTGGATCACGTTTGTTCCAAAAAGGATCCTCACGAAGGTTTCATTCCGTTTGGATTCCGTTTGATATTCCTTTTCTGCGAAACACTGAAATAGGCAAAAAAAAATAGCAATTTGCACTTGGCTTTCGGTTAATAGGTTAGTCCCAAAAATAATATAAAAAGGTATATTAAAGCCCATTAAACATCCAAAACAGATAATATAATAGCATGGAACAATCAAAAATTATAGATACGTTGGAGACGTATCAAGCATCCCCAAGCTTAATTACCGCTCGTCCTCGAGTAGGTAAATGATAAAAACAGAAATTTTGATGTGGAATGCTCCCTAACATAATTTTCAATGTAATTCTCTTTACTGTGGCATGAATGTTCAGATCCAAAAGATTCAAGATAAAAGTTTAATATTGACATAAAAATAGTAATACTTCAAGCATGTTAACCAAGCAATTATGTCTTATCAAAATAACATAGCCAAAGAAGGCTTATCCCTACAAAATCATATAGTTTGGCCATGCTTCATTACTGTCACACAAAATGCTCCCATCATGCATAACCCCGATGACAAGCCGAGAAATTGGTTCATACTTTTTAACGCGCTTCAGCCTTTTCAACCCTTACGCAATACATGAGCGCAAGCCATAGATATAGCACTATAGGTGGAATAGCATATGATGATGGGGGTTATGTGAGAAGACAAAAAGGAGAAAGTCTCACATTGACGCGGCTAATCAATGGGCTATGGAGATGCCCATCAATTGATGTCAATGCGAGGAGTAGGGATTGCCATGCAACAGATTCACTAGAGCTATAAGTGTATGAAAGCTCATCAAAAGAAACTAAGTGGGTGTGCATCCAACTTCCTTGCTCACGAAGACGTAGGGCATTTTGAGGAAGCCCATCACTGGAATACACAAGCCAAGTTCTATAATGAAAAATTCCCACTAGTATATGCAAGTGACAAAATAAGAAACTCTCTATCATGAAGACCATGGTGCTATTTTGAAGAACAAGTGTGGAAAAAGGATAGTAACATTGTCCTTTCTCTCTTTTTCTCTCATTTTTTGTTTGGGCTTCTCCGGCCTCTTTTTTTATTTGGGCTTCTTTGGCCTTTTTTTATTTCACTTTCCTCACATGGGACAATGCTCTAGTAATGATGATCATCACACTTTTATTTACTCATAACTCAATGTTACAACTCGATACTAGAACAAAAATATGACTCTATGTGAATGCCTCCGGTGGTGTACCGGGATATGCGATGAATCAAGAGTGACATGTATGAAAGAATTATGAAAGTGGCTTCGCCACAAATACGATGTCAACTACATGATCATGCAAAGAAATATGACAATGATGGAGCGTGTCATAATAAACAGAATGGTGGAAAGTTGCATGGCAATATATCTCGGAATGGCTATGGAAATGCCATAATAGGTAGGTATGGTGGATGTTTTGAGGAAGATATAAGGAGGCTCATGTGTGATAGAGCATATCGTATCACTGGGTTTGGATGCACCGGCGAAGTTTGCACCAACTCTCAAGGTGAGAAAGGGCAATGCACGATACCGTAGAGGCTAGCAAATTGCGGAAAGGTAAGAGTGCGTATGATCCATGGACTCACATTAGTCATAAAGAACTCATATAATTATTGCAAAAGTTTATTAGCCCTCGAAGCAAAGTACTACTACGCATGCCCCTAGAGGGATAGATTTGTAGGAAAAGACCGTCACTCGTCCCCGACTGCCACTCATAAGGAAAGCACTCAAAGAACACCCCATGCTTCAAATTTGTCACACAACGTTTACCATACGTGCATGCTACGGGACTTGCCAACTTTAACACAAGTATTTCTCAATTTCACAATTACCCAACCAACATGACTCTAACATTACCACCTTTATATCTCAAAACATCTATCAAGAATCATAGTATTCAATGCACTTTATATGAAAGTTTTTATCATACCCATCTTGAATGCCTATCATATTAGGACTAGTTTTATATCCAAAGCTAATTACCATGCTATTCTAAAAGACTCTCAAAATAATATAAGTGAAGCATGAGAGATCAATAATTTGTACAAAATAAAACCACCACCGTGCTCTAAAAAATATAAGTGAAGCACTAGAGCAAAATTATCTAGCTCAAAAGATATAAGTGAAGAGAGTATTCTAATAAATTCTGATTCATGTGTGTCTCTCCGAAAAGGTGTGTAGAGCAAGGATGATTGTGGTAAACTAAAAAGCAAAGACTCAAATCATACAAGACACTCCAAGCAAAACACATATCATGTGGTGAATAAAAATATAGCTTCAACTAAAGTTACCGTTAGACGAAGATGAAAGAGGGGATGCCTTCTGGGGCATCCCCAAGCTTAGGCTCTTGCCACTCCTTGTTCCAAAATCCATCAAATCTTTACCAAAAAACTTGACAACTTCACAACACAAACACAACAGAAAATCTCATGAGCTCCGTTAGTATAAGAAAACAAACCACCACTTTAAGGTACTGTAATGAACTCATTCTTTAGTTACATTGGTGTTAAACCTACTGTATTCTAACTTCTCTATGGTTCATACCCCCCGATACTAGCCATAGATTCATCAAAATAAGCAAACAACACACGAAAAACAGAATCTGTCAAAAACAGAACAGTCTGTAGTAATCTGTAAGTTTCGAATACTTCTGTAACTTCAAAAATTCTACCAAATTAGGAAGACCTAAATAATCTGTATATTAATCTACTACGGTTGGAATCAGTATTTTATCGCTCTCTTGTTAAAAATGAAAATTATTCTCGTGAGCACATACTTTCTGTTTTTTCAGCAAGATCGAATAACAATCATCCAAGAGGATCCTAAAGGCTTTACCTGGCACAAACACTAATTAAAACATAAAAGACACAATCATAACATAGGATAGATGATTTATTTATTACTAAACAGGAACAAAAAGAAAGGAACAAAAATAAAATTGGGTTGCCTCCCAACAAGCGCTATCGTTTAACGCCCCTAGCTAGGCATAAAAAACAAGAATAGATCTAGGTATTGTCATCTTTGGTAGGCAATTATTCAATTGAACACCTATAACCGTTATGAGTTTCCTTATGTTTATTAATGATCAAACTCCTAGGAAACAAATCAAGAAATTCATTTGTAGCAAAAGGTTCCTTAATGATAGAGAAAAAGTTGGGGTGAGCACTTATTGATTTGAGATCCGCATTTTCCTTACTAGAGGATTCACCCTTATTTTTAGGAACATACATAAACTTGGCAACTTTGGTAGTAGGAGGGGTTGAATTGTTTCTTACGGCAGAGAAGGAAGACCCTAAGTTGGTAATAATATCCTCAAGTTTATCAATTCTAGTAGAGTCTTGATCTATCTTTTCATTAACTATGAGTTCTTTCTCTCCAAAAAATTTCAGAGTAACTCTTACCTTAGATCCATATTGAGTAATTTTATTGTGGATCTTTTTATCCAAATTCTCGATCAACTCTACCGTGGCAACTTTATTTTCGATAATTTCAAGCCTTTGCATCACGTGTTCCAAAGTAACAATAGTTCCATTAACCAAAAGAGGTGGTGAGCCAAACAAATCTAACATAGAATTATAAGAATCAAAAGTGTGGCTACCCAAGAAATTTCCTCCGGTAATGGTATCAATAATATATCTGTTCCAAGGAGTGATGCCTACATAAAAATTGCGAAGAAGAACAGAAGTAGATTGCTTCCTAGTGGATCTATTCTGAGCATTGCAAATTCTATACTAAGCATCTTTTAGATTTTCTCCCTCCCTTTGTTTAAAATTAAGAACTTCATGATCGAGAGTACTAACAACGATAGAAGGACTAGCCATAACAGCAAAACAAACGATCTAACACAAGGACACACAAGAAGCAAGCAAAAAGAGACGAACAAAAAAAAGGGTGAATGGAAAAGAGGCGAATAAAATGGCAAGGGTGAAGTGGGGGAGAGGAAAACGAGAGGCGAATGGCAAATAATGTAATGTGAGGGATAAGAGTTTGTGATGGGTACTTGGTATGTCTTGACTTGTGCGTAGATCTCCCCGGCAACGGTGCTAGAAATCCTTCTTGCTACCTCTTGAGCATGCGTTGGTTTTCCCTTGAAGAGGAAAGGGTGATGTAGCAAAGTAGCGTAAGTATTTCCGTCAGTTTTTGAGAACTAAGGTATCAATCCAGTAGGAGACTACACGCAAGTCGCCTAGTACCTGCACAAACAAACAAGAACCTCGCAACCAATTCGATAAAGGGGTTGTCAATCCCTTCGCGGTCACTTATGAAAGTGAGATCTGATAGAGATAATAAGATAAATATTTTTGGTATTTTTGTGGTATAGATTGGAAAATAAATATTGCAAAATAAATATTGCAAAATAAATAGTAAACTAGAATTGTATATTGGAAACTTATATGATGTAAAGTAGACCCGGGGGCCATAGGTTTCACTCATGGCTTCTCTCAAGATAGCATGTATTACGGTGGGTGAACAAATTACTGCCGAGCAATTGATAGAAAAGCGCATAGTTACGATGATATCTAAGGCAATGATCATGGATATAGGCATCACGTCTGTGTCAAGTAGGCCGAAACGATTCTGCATCTACTACTATTACTCCAAACATCGACTGCTATCCAGCATGCATCTAGAGTATTAAGTTCATAATAACGGAGTAACGCATCAGGCAAGATGACATGATGTAGAGGGATAAACTCAAGCAATATAATATAAACCCCATCTTTTTATCCTCAATGGCAACAATACAATACGTGCCTTGCTGCCCCTGCTGTCACTAGGAAAGGACACCACAAGATTGAACCCAAAGCTAAGCACTTCTCCCATTGCAAGAAAGATCAATCTAGTAGGCCAAACTAAACCGATAATTCGAAGAGACTTGCAAAGATATCAAATCATGCATATAATAATTCAGAGAAGAATCAAATAATATTCATAGATAATCAAGTTCATAAACCCACAATTCATCGGATCTTGGCAACACACCGCAAAAAGAGTTACATCGAATAGATCTCCAAGAAGATCGAGGAGAAATTTGTATTGAGATCCAAAGAGAGAGAGGAAGCCATCTAGCTAATAACTATGGACCCGAAGGTCTGTGATAAACTACTCACACATCATCGGAGAGGCTATGGTGTTGATGTAGAAGACCTCCATGATGGAATCCCCCTCCGGATGATCGCCGGAAAAGGCCCCAAGATGGGATCTCATGGGTACAGAAGGTTGCGGCGGTGGAAAAGGTGTTTCGTTGCTCTCCCCGAAGGTTTCAGGGTATAAGAATATATATAGGCGAAAGAAGTAGGTCGGTGGAGCAGCGAGGGGCCCACGAGGGTGGGGGGCGCGCCTGCCCCCCCTGGGCGCACCCTCCTACCTCGTGGCCGCCTCGCTGCTTCCTCGACGTCCACTCCAAGTCTCCTGAATCTCGTTTGTTCCAAAAAAGATCCTTGCGAAGGTTTCATTCCGTTTGATATTCCTTTTCTGCGAAACACTAAAATAGACAAAAAACAACAATTTTCGCTGGGCTTTCGATTAATAGTTAGTCCCAAAAATAATATAAAAATGTATATTAAAGCCCATTAAACATCCAAAACAGATAATATAATTGCACGGAACAATAGAAAATTGTATATACGTTGGAGACGTATTAGTCATCGCTCACGGTATTTTCTCAATAACCGTTTGCAGTAGCAAAACCCAATTAGCAGTCGAATTCGCCATTTGCAGGCTAATTTCCCTATTATTAGTAATCCATTTATTAATCTAATTGACATTCATATTAAGCACATAATATATTTCATTTCCATATTATGGAAGCAAGATTTCATAATTGAAATACATCAGAGCACAACATGATATAGCTTCAGCACTCAGGTATCCTATTACACAACTGCACCTACACCAAGTTTCACATGCAAAATGTAGAACCTTTAGAAATTAGCATCATAGACGGTATATAAGCAGATGCATCTCATTTGGAAAACAGCTAAAGCGGAAGGCGAATATTGAGCCTTCATTCATGTTGAAGGTCTTTGCAACTTTAGGACAGTGCTTGTGGATGATTGACCGCCCGTCCTTCATCCTCTTCAGGAACACTTCAATATTGAACCATGTGTGTTGTATGAAAACCTACCTCGCCTCCTGACCATAGAGGTGGTTTGAGTGGTAATCCTCAGTGAACTACTTTCGAAAGGCCTGAAAACAAGGATGTGCACAAATATCTTCCCTATATTGGAAATGGGGCAAAGGAATAAAAAAAGGCAAGGTATAATAGTTAGTACCATTTTGTAGTGAACTCATGTCTTCTTCATTGTGCAGGAAAAGATCTTGTTGTTTTTTTTGCTAATTTCTTTATCCTAACAATCTTTCCGAGTTTCTTGACTTGATTGATATTCATGGACAACTCATTTCCCCATATGCAAAAGGGTCGAACAGTGGGTCAAAACCTCTGACAGCAGGACCTACATGTGCAAGACCAAATTGTAAAAAACCTAAATATTAGAAACCTAAATATTAGAATGGTTCCCGCAATTGTACAATAATGTGCTATTAGACAACGGACCATGCACGTGCTAACCTCGATTGTAAACCTCGGAGCTTCCCACTGTTTCCCTGCAACACATATAAGGTAATTACTCATCAGGTTAAGTAAGGGTTCGCGTGCTATCCGTAAAATATGTTGATGAAAAATAAGCACATTACAGATTCATCAGATTAATTTAAGCCACATGGAAAACCCATTTATCCAAACCAAGCATGATTAAGAACTAGGAAATATAGCACTTGTATATGTTTCTCATGTATTAAGTGCAACCAAATTCGATTTATTCCTCACATGCACAACAATACAAAATTCTCCCCACGACAATTGGACATCGCATTACAGAATTGAACCAAGTAGTTAACTAAACACCACAACAAATGAACCAAACATTAGCCGAGCACCACATCGCACAATATAACATACTCCTAATAGAAGATCAGACAATTAACCTAACCAATCATGCTTAACAACTTGGAAATATAACAATTGTATTTGTTTCTCATGTATTTACTACAACCAAATTTAATTTATTCCTCACATGGTATACAATAACAGAATGCACCCACAACTATTGACCATTGCATTGCAGAATTGAACCAAACACCACAACACAAATGAACCAAACGTTAATCGAGCACCACATTGCACAATGTATAATGAAACCAAGCATGCTTGATAACTTGGAAATATAGCAATTGTATTCGTTTCTCATGTATTTTGTAAATATAAATTTAGTTTATTTCTCACATGGAAGACAATACAAAATTGCATCATGAAGAATTGAACATCACATTTGCAGAATTGAACCAAACAGTTAACTGAAGATGACAACTAATTAACCAAACAATTAATAATTGAGCACCACACTACACGACATATAGAACATATACACTAGAGCAACAAATTGCATGGTACAATTAGATAGCACAATTCACTAGAATTTGTGAAGGAAAGGCAGGAGCAGCACACGCAACGGGTAAACCAAGCATGCTTAACCAACGTAGCTAGCAAATGGCAAGGTGCTCCTCCAAGATCTGGGGGTCGGCACGAATGGCAGCCATCGTGACCTCATCCGCCCATGCGAACGCGATTTGCTTCTCTGCTGCCAAATGCTCCTTGAGCTCCTGGCTATACTGCGTGCTCCATGGCTTAGGGCGGCACTTATTTGGTGGAGGGGTCGGTGATTTGGGTGGAAGGTGTCGCGCCGGCAATCGGGGCATGTAGGATGTGGAAGGAGGAGGATGGGGGTCGGGTGTGGATTACATGCCTGGATAGACGAGGCCAAGCAGCATGAAGGAGGGTCACGAGTGAGGAGGCGGTGCTGCAAGCAAGGAGTGAAGGTTTCAACTTGGAAAGGAAGGCGGAAACAGGGGAAATGTGGATTTTGGTAAGGGGGAGGGGCGGGGAGGTAGATATTTCCGCGGAGGCCGAAAATTTGGAATCGCTTCAGCGAAAAAACTGGCGCGCAAAGTGTCATCAGACAAGGTTCCTTATTCAGAACTGTGTATGATATGTGAACATCACAAACGATTTAGATAGCTTAACCCGTGTGTGATGAGTTTGAACGTCAAAAATTTTGGTTCAAATTTCCCTGGTTAAAGTGGTCATCCACGTCATTGCATAATTTGGGTACAAAAAGGAGACTACAACACGCCCATACTTCTTAATCGAGCATGTTCAGCAATTAAAAAGAGCTAGCTGACCTAAACTTTACGCTAACAAATTAAAGACCGGCGCTCTTAATTAAACAAAACAAAGAGTACTACTACGGCTGGTGCTCGTCGATCTCCGTCGCCGCCTCCATGTCCAGCTCGTGCCCGACGGTCTCCTGGGGAAGGGGCTCCATGGCATCCATCGCACCATACTTGGCAAGCATCTTTCCATCCGCGTCCTCCATATCGTTGGAAAAGGCCGCCACGAGCTGGGCATGGGCGGCCGCGATCTGGGCTTGGACGGGCTCCGTCGACGCAAGGTATGCAGCGGAGGAATGGATGGCTGCTCGAACGCTCTTGGTGATTGCCAACTCGGTCGTGGGTTGCCGACCGTTGTCAGAGAAGCTTCATTCGATTTGTGCGGTGACCGCCACGAGCTGGGCGTGGGCGGCCTCGACATGGTCGTGGGCGGCCTCCATCAGGGCTAAGGCCGCCGCTATGGAATGGAAAGCTGCCGTGCTGCTCTCTCCAGTTGCTATCCCCGAGGAAGATGTTGCTACCGTCACCTAAGAATCAATAGCGGACGTTTGGCCTGCCTTGGCCGCCCGGTCGCAGATTGCGGCTGCGCTCATGCACCTTGTTAGCACGCGCATGGAGGATGCGGCCGCGCTCTCGCCGAAGTGGGCCACCGAAGTTGCCCTCACGACACGGGTCCACGTCCCCATCTTTCACCGGGGCTGATTGAACAGTGAAATGATATTTGGGGAGCGAGCTTGTGACGCCCTCGATTTGACCGTACACTAATCATACACGCAAATGTGTACGATCAAGATCAAGCACTCACGGGAAGATATCATAACACAACTCTAGACACAAATTAAAATAATACAAGCTTTATATTATAAGCCAGGGGCCTCGAGGGCTTGAATACATAAGCTCGATTACACAAGAATCGGCGGAAGCAATAATATCTGAGTACGGACATAAGTTAAACAAGTTTTCCTTAAGAAGGCTAGCACAAAAGTAGCAACGATCGAGAAGGCAAGGCCTCCTGCTTGGGACCTCCTAACTACTCCTCGAAGTCGAACTCCGTGTAGAACAATCCTCGGGATCCTCTGGCTCCTGGACTCCATCATATCATTGTAATAACCGGGAAAAGGGGAAAAAGAAGTAGGAAAGCAACCGTGAGTACTCATGCAAAGTACTCGCAAGCAAGGATCTACACTACATATACATTGGTATCAATGAAATGGGTAGTATCTGTGGACTGAACTGCAGAATGCCAGAATAAGAGGGGTATAGCTAATCCTATCGAAGACTACGCTTCTGGCAGCCTCCATCTTGAAGCAGAAGAAGAGAGTAGATGGTAAGTTAACCAAGTATCATCACATAGCATAATCCTACATGACGATCCTCTCCTCGTCGCCCTTTTAGAGAGCGATCACCGGTTGTATCTGGCACTTGAAAGGGTGTGTTTTATTAAGTATCTGTTTCTAGTTGTCATAAGGTCAAGGTACAACTCCGGGTCGTCCTTTTACCGAGGGACACGAGTATTCGAATAGATAAACTTCCCTGCAGGGGTGCACCACATTTCCCAACACGCTCGATTCCCTTTGGATGGACACACTTTCCTGGGTCATGCCCAGCCTCGGAAGATCAACACGTCGCAGCCCCACCTAGGCACAACAGAGAGCTCAGCACGCCGGTCTAAACCCTATGCACGCAGGGGTCTGGGCCCATCACGCATTGCACACCTGCACGTTGCGTACGTGGCCGGTGAGCAGACCTAGCAACCTCCATTACAAAGGAAGTTGCGTTATGCGGTCCAACCCGGCGCGCGCCGCTCAGTCGCTGATGTCACGAAGGCTTCGGCTGATACAACGACATCGAGTGCCCATAACTGTTCCCACGTAGTTTGTTAGTGCATATAGGCCAGTGACCAGACTCAGATCAAATACCAAGATCTCGTTAAGCGTGTTAATTGATCTAACCGCGGACGCCGACTAGGGCTAGGCCCACCTATCTCCTAGGTGGTCTCAACCTGCCCTGTCGCTCCGCCACAAAGCAACTATTGGGGGCTGTCGGGAACTTAGGCCCACCACTACCTGGAAGGAGCCACCTGCCCCTCCAGCCCCCACATCGGAAATCTCTTGCGGGTACTCTACGAGATGACCCGACTTTAGTCACCACATGTATCACATATTATGTATATAACTATATACCCGTGATCACCTCCCAAGTGATCACGGCCCGATCGTATAGCATGGCAGACGGACAAGAATGTAGGGCCACTTATGGAGTACTAGCATCCTATGCTAAGCATTTAGGATTGCAGGTAAAGGTAACAACGATAGTAGCAAGGACAAGCTATGCATCAGAATAGGATTAACGAAAAGCAGTAGCATGCTACACTACTCTAATGCAAGCAGTAGAGAGAAGGATAGGCAATATCTGGTTGATCAAGGGAGGGGGGCTTGGCTGGTTGCTCTGGCAAGAAGGAGGGGTCGTCGACACCGTAGTCAAACTAGGGGTCGCCAACAGTCTCGGGGTCTACTGGAAAGAAGTAACGGAGGGGGAACACAATAAATAACGGAGCAATTAAAGCATCACAAAGTGTAACATGGCAATACGTGGTGCTAGAGGTGACCTAATGCAGTAGGAGGTGATACCGGCGAAGGGGGGAAACATTCGGGTGTTCCGTGTTTTCTGACAGATGAACCGGAGGAAGAAAGTTGCGTGTTTGCTATGCTAGGAATGTGTGGCAGACGAACAGGCTGCGTATTCAGATTCTTCTCATCATTCTGAGCAACTTTCATGTACAAAGTTTTTCCAACCGAGCTACGGTTTATTTTATATTAATTTTAAAAGATTTAAAACATTTTTAGGATTTATTTAATTATTTTAAATCAACATTATCCAGAATAGTGTTTGCTGATCTCATCATGACATCAGCAGTCAACAGGGCGTTGACTGGGTCAAACTGACGTGTGGGTCCGAGCTGTCATAGACTTTTTAATCTAATTAGGGTTTAACTAATCTAATTACTATTTAATTAATTAGCACTAGTTAATTAGGTTAATTAAACATAATTAATTAAGTTAATTAAGTTAATTAATTAATATATTTTTAATCTTTTTAATCTTTTTTTAAAATAAACATTCTGGGGGATGGACCCCACTTGTCATAGGGCCAGTGGGCCTTAGTGGGCACGACGCTAACGGGTGCCCAAACGGGCGCGACGGGCGTCTGGAGCGGGCGAACCCCGGTTGGCCCCGGGCGCCGACCGAGGCGGAGGAGGGCGCCGGCCAGGGCGGCCAGGGAGCACCGGTCATGGCTGGGGGAGGTAGCGGGTGACATGGCCCCATGGGGAGACCAGAGCGGCGCGGTGGGCACGCAGCAACGCGGTGGCGGGCGAAGCCAAAGCGCGGGGCAGTGGCGTGCGGCGGTAGAGGAAGCGAGCAGCAGCGGCAGCGAACCGGCAGGGAAGCAAGGAGCACTAGGGGGCCATGGGCGCGGCGACGAGGCGACCTAGCGCGGTTGTGGTTGCGCGGGCGCGCGTGGTCCGCGTTGATCACGGGCGGTGTTGGGGATATTACTACTAAGTATAAACCGGCCATGAGGGGCCAGGTTATGCCCACAATGAGTTCGTCATGTTTGAATCTTATGAATACAAGAAGTATGGCGCTTTACGGAGGAGATCTAACATGAAGGCCCAGGGCCCGAAGGCGGATTAGGGCCCGTAGACATAAACCGCCATATGATATGTAACTTATGTTGTAAGGCAAGGAAAGGTAGAAATCGAGCCGGGCACGTGTATGAGCCGGCATCGGGATTTTGTAAACCACTAGGCGTTAACCTGTGTATATAAAGGGACAACCCGACGGCGGTTTAGGGACAACAAACAATAACTCGAGAGCCAGGCAAAGCGGATTCGCTCCCTGGTCATCGGAACCCTAGCAATTCCATCACAACTGGAGTAGGCTTTTACCTTCACCGTAAGGGGCCGAACCAGTATAATTCCTTGCGTCCCTTGTTCCGCTTTAACCCCTTCAAGCTAACCCGTCGCGATGGCTCCACGACTAAGTCCTTTCACTAGGACATCTGCCGTGACAAAACCACGACAGTTGGCGCCCACCGTGGGGCTATCACACGATGGTTTCAAGTTCTTGGAGGGCAGCTTCGAAGGACTCAAGGGATACACTGTGGGCCGGATGACCAAGAGTCGTCGCGTCAAGCTCTACATCGACGACACAGGCTGGGGCCCCGAGGCCGGCTCGATTGAGTACGGGTACCGGGTCCCCTTTGGCGGAATACACGTCATCATCGGCAAGATCGGCGAACCAGGCCCTGAGCCGGACATCTGCACCGACATCGTCGAGACGGCTCAGCACGCAAGATCAGCCCGAGTTCAGCCTGCCGTAAAGCGTGCCTTCGTGGGAGTCCTCCATGGAGCGGAATCTAGGGATAGATCGGTATCTGGTGGCAAAACCGTCGTTTACTCTGATGACGAGTCTTCAACCGGAGAAACCGAGTCGCTGTATCAGCTGCATGATCGCTGGATTAGTGGTGGTTCCGATGGTGACAGTATTCTAGACCTCTCTCACCCGCCGAGCCGAGTTGCGATTTTCATGGCTGGTATGCAGTCGGTGCAACATTCTTCTACCGCAGCGGCAATGATTTCCGGTTCAGCAGCTACAACACCTGCTGGGGTAGGAGGCCCCGCGCCAGCACCGGTTCAGATTTTGTCCGATTTATTCGACACTTTGGCAACATTGCTGGCAGCTAAGGTTAATCAGGTAGATCAGGATCAGCATAACGCAGAAATTGCAAAGGTGAAGGATCAGATAGCTCAAGCTAAGGTAGATCTGGCAGCGGAGAACACCAGGATGGCCGCAGAGCAGCCGAGTTAGAGGCACAAGCTTATCGGCTTATGCTGGATCAGAGCGCATCAAATGATGTCATGAGGAGAAGGTACCGGTCTCACCTTCCTCCGTTTTACGAGGGAAGGAATCTCTTTAATACGCCAGGAGCAGGGACCAGCAACCAGCCAGTGGTAAATCGGGTGGAGGCACCTGGAACGGGGGCGCCGATTCAGCCGTGCGCGATGGATCCGCCTCATCAGAACAATGTCCCATCACAACACGTCTCAATGCCTCCGGGTCATTACTCTAACCCATTGGATAACATCGTTGCCGCCGCTTCACGATTGGCAGCTCTCCCGATTGATGGCGAGTCTCCAGTAGCAGTTGAAACACGACGGGTTAGGGAGCTCCTTTAGACAACTTTGACCCAACAGCAGGCTTATTTGTACAGTCATGAAAGGATTCATTCCACCCCCACCCAAGTCGGAGTTACAGCAGGCATATTGATGAACCGGCCGTATCAAGCAGCGCGTGAGACCGTAACCCGCCGCGAGGCCATAAGCCGGCGGGCGGCGGTGCTAATGCCCAGGATGTGGTGGATCATGGTAGAGCACAACAAGAAGTCGAGTTAGTAGCACAACACGCGGCCCGTCAGCTTACTCCGGTTCGTCCAACCACCTCGGTGGAACCAGGTGTGGTTTTCAGTTCTTTGGGGGTGCCGTGTCTCACCCCGGCCTTACGTAACGTGCGGCTGCCCAAGGATTTCAAGGGTCCTCGTAAGGTGCCCAATTACACTGCTGATTTACCCCGTGAATCATGGGTCGAGAGCTATGAGATGGCGATGGAGATGCTGGATGTGGATGATGCGGCATGTGCTAAGTACTTCACCATGATGCTAGAAGGAACAACTCGTACTTGGTTGAAAAGTTTACCAGCTAACTCCGTTGGGTCATGCGCTGAGTTAAAGCCGGTTTATCCAGAATTTCAAAGATACGTGCAAGCGGCCTATGTCAATTGTGGACTTAGCCGCCTGTGTTCAAGAGGAAGGGGAGTCTACAACCCATTGGGTGAAGCGGGTATCAGCCATCCTACATTCATCAGACCACATCAATGCTGCTACGGCGGTCTTAACTTTGGAAGGAAATTGCCGGTTTATGCCTTTGAAGCTGAAGTTAGGGAGACTCAAGCGTCACTGCAATGGCATGGCAACGCTTATGGCAGCTTTGGTTAAATATGCCAATTCAGATAGCACTAAGGACCTTGAGTCTGAGGATGAAAAGCCAGGGAAGGGAAAGAAGAATGGCAGTGCCAAGGGGCAGCAGCATAACCCGGCGGGTTATGGGAACAACGGTAAGCGCAAGGCGGATAATAGTTTGGACTTTGTGGCTAATACCAACACCCAGGATAATGGTCAGTGCCGTAAGGGTAAACCGCCCCAGCGGGGTGGAGGATTAGGTCCCAATCTTGAGCGTCTGTTAAACCAGCCTTGCCCAAAGCACTAGTCGCGAGAAAGGCCGGCTACGCACCTTTGGAAGGATTGCTTTATCATGCGGGAGTTTAAAATTTCGAATCTATTCCAATACGACCATGGACCACCCGACGGTTCAGGAGGCGGTTCTCATGGGCCGGGTTATGGTGGAGGCAGCTCCGGTTCAGGATTCCAAGGCAACCAAACCAGACATGGCAATCAAGGAAGTCAGGGCAACCAGGGAGGTTATAATCATCAGGAGAGTCAGCAGCAGCAAAAATCGGGTTATCAGAGTAATCCGAAGCAGTTGAATAGTGGGCAGTACCATGTCTTCACCACTAGCTCGTGTAAGAGCGATCAGAAGCTTCATAAAAGGGCAATAAACTCCGTTGAACTGGCAGTGCCCCGTTATCTGCCCTGGTCTGAACAACCCATTTTGTGGAGTCGAGAGGATCATCCACCCCAGATTGATAATCCGAGTCACCTGGCATTACTGGTGGCACCTCAGGTTGGGGGTACAAGTTCACCAAGGTACTCATGGATGGAGGGAGCAGTATCAATATCCTTTATTATGAAACCTTCCGTCGCATGGGGTTGACAGATAAAAATCTTAAACTGCCGAACACCGTCTTTCATGGTGTGGTGCCTGGTAAATCGGCACACCCAGTTGGTAAGATAGCTCTAGAGGTTGCTTTTGGAGATGATCATGATTCAAGGTTAGAAATATTGGCTTTTGAAGTGGTGAAAATCAAGAGCCCATATCATGCCCTGTTTGGACGGCCGGCTTATGCTAAGTTCATGGAAAGGCCCTGTCATGTTTATCTGCAGCTTAAGATGCCGAGTCATAAGGGGACCATCATAGTGCATGGGAGCCGGAAGATTGCTTTGGAATGTGAAGAAGGTGATGCGGCCTATGCTGAGTCGGTCTGTGCAACAGAGGAGTTGAAGTTTTACAAAGACAATGTTGATCCGGCAGATATGACTTCTCTGAAAAAGCCAACTACAGAGCATGATCCGGCTTTGAAGTTTAAATCGGCTGAGGAGACTAAGCTGGTTGACTTTGTTCCTGGCGATTCATCGAGGTAGTTCAGCATCAGAACTAACCTGGATCCTAAATAGGAAAGCGCGCTCATCGAGTTCATCCGTGAGAACCGGGACATCTTTTCATGGAAACCTTCTGATATGCTAGGTGTACCGAGGGAACTCGCTGAGCACACTCTTAATATAGATCCTAAGTTTAAACCGATCAGGCAGTTTCTCCGCCGCTTCAATGAAGAAAGGCGCAAGGCTATTGGTGTGGAGGTAGCCTGGCTTTTGGCAGCAGGGTTTATTGTGGAGGTCTTTCACCCTGAGTGGCTAGCTAATCCGGTGCTGGTACTTAAGAAGAATGGCACTTGGCGTATGTGTGTGGATTAAACAGATTTGAACAAGGCCTGTCCAGCTGATCCCTTTGCTCTCCCTCGTATTGATCAAATCATTGATGCTACCGTGGGTTGTGACCGTTCGTGTTTTCTGGACGCTTATTCTGGTTATCATCAGATCAAAATGGTAGTTAACGACCAGGAGAAGACATCTTTTATAACTCCCTTTGGAGCCTTCTGCTATGTATCTATGCCTTTTGGGCTCAAAAGTGCCTAGGCGACTTATCAACGCTGTGTACATAATTGTCTTCGTAATCAGATTGGGCACAATGTTCATGCTTATGTGGATGATATTGTGGCAAAGTCCAGAAAGGAGGAAACACTGATATATGACTTGAAGGAGACTTTTGATAACCTCCGGGTTTATAAGATGATGCTTAATCCGGCCAAATGTGTCTTTGGTGTACCGGCAGGCAAGCTCTTAGGTTTTCTGGTGTCTAACAGGGGCATTGAAGCTAATCCGGAGAAGATCAAAGCTATTACGTCTCTGGCTAAACCGGCGTGTATTAACGATGTTCAGCATCTGGCGGGTCGTATTGCGGCATTGAGCCGGTTTATCAGCCGTTTGGGAGAAAAGGCATTCCCTTTGTATCATACGATGAAGAAGACAGACCATTTCGTCTGGAGTGATGCTTCCAATGAAGCCTTTGAGAGTTTAAAGCAGCAGCTAGCTGAGCCGCCCATCCTTGCTGCTCCTGTTGATAAAGAGCCCTTGTTGTTATATGTGGCTGCTAATGCCCGGGCTGTTAGTGTGGCTATTGTTGTGGAGTGCAAGGAGGCCGGAAAGGAGTATCCGGTTCAACGACCGGTTTATTATATCAGTCAGGTGCTTATTGAGTCCAAGCAGAGGTATCCACATTGGCATAAACTGGTGTATGGAGTTTTTATGGCAAGCCGGAAGCTCAAGCATTATTTTCAGGGTCATCCTATCACGTTGGTCAGTTCTGCCCCCCTTGGGGGATATCATCCAAAACAGGAAAGCAACTGGCCGGGTCGCCAAGTGGGCCATTAAGCTTGGACCTCATGGGTTAAAATATATGCCTCACACAGCGATCAAGTCCCAAGCACTGGTGGATTTCATCAATGACTGGACAGAGTTGCAGGCACCGGAGGAAAAGCCAGATAACACTTATTGGACTATTCATTTTGATGGGTCCAGACAATTGGAGGGCTCGGGGGCTGGAGTCGTATTAACTTCCCCACGAGGTGATAAGTTTTGTTATGTTCTCCGTTTAATGTTCCCTTGCACTAACAATGCAGCTGAATATGAGGCCTTGCTCCATGGTCTTCGGATGGCTAAGGAGATGAATTTAAGCCAGGTTAAGTGCTTTGGTGACTCGGACCTGGTAGCCCAACAAGTGTCTGGCACTTGGGATTCCAAGGATCCACTCATGGCAGCATATTGTCAGGAAGTAGATATTGTTGCAGGTCATTTCAAGGGCTATCAAGTTGACCATGTGGACCGACGAAAGAATGAAGCGGCGGACGCTTTAAGTTGGGTTCTCAACGTAAACCGGTTCCACCCAATGTATTTTTGGATGTTTCACATAACCCGTCGGTCAAGTTACCTACGGAGGAGGATTTGGCCATTCCTGACCCGAAGGCTCAGTTAGTGGCAGCTCTTCATGTTATCCTGGATTGGACGGTCCCATACTTGGCGTATATGAACCGGGGCGAGTTACCGAAGGATGAAACTTTGGCTAGGCAGATAATCCGGCGATCCAAGTCAATGACCATTATCAATGGGGAGTTGCATCATTGCAGTGTAACAGAGGCGTTTCAGCGTTGTGTGTCTCCTCAGGAAGGCTGTGAGATTTTGCATGAGATCCACGAAGGAGATTGTGGTCACCACGCCGGTTCAAAATCCTTGGTATCTAAGGCTTTTCGGCACGGCTTTTATTGGTTGACGGCTCATGCTGATGCTGAGGATTTAGTAAAGCGGTGTGATGGTTGTCAGAAGTTTGCACGCCGCGCTCATGTTCCGCCTCAAGAATTAAGGATGATTCCAATCACTTGGCCGTTTGCAACTTGGGGGCTGGATATGGTTGGTCCCTTTAAGAGGTCCAAGGATAAGAAGACCCACCTTTTGGTGGCGGTTGATAAGTTCACCAAGTGGGTGGAGACAGAGCCAGTCAGTAAGTGTGATGCAGCTACAACGGTTCAATTCATCAAAAAGGTGATCTTCCATTTTGGTTTTCCACACAACATCATAACCGATAATGGTACTAATCTATCCAAGGGTGCTATGGAAGAATTTTGTGAACATGAGCACATCTGGCTCGACGTGTCATCAGTGGCTCACCCCCAATCTAATGGTCAAGCAGAGAGAGCCAATCAAGAGGTTTTGAGAGGCATCAAGCCCCGGCTTATGGTTCCTTTAAAGCGGACACCGGGTTGTTGGGTGGAGGAGTTACCTTCTGTGTTATGGAGCATCAATACCACACCGAACAGATCTACGGGTTACACACCTTTCTTCATGGTCTATGTAGCAGAGGCGGTTCTCCCTAGTGACATCCGCCATGACTCGCCCCGTGTGGCGGCTTATGTTGAAGCTGATAATGAGAAAGCACGTCAGGATTCACTGGACCTATTAGATGAGGAGCGTGATATTGCAGCGGCTCGTTCGGCGATTTATCAACAAGAACTGCGTCATTATCACAGCCGCTGGGTTAAAACTAGAACTTTTCAAGAAGGCGATCTAGTGCTCCGGCTCATCCAGGATCAAACTGATATGCACAAGTTGTCCCCACCTTGGGAAGGACCTTTTGTGGTCAGCAAAAATCTGCACAACGGATCATACTACCTTATCGATGTTCTAGAGCACAAAGACTCACGTAAATCGAAGGAGGAGATCCAACGACCATGGAATATAGCTCATCTTCGGCCTTACTTTACTTGAGCCACATGCTCTTCTTATGTGCATAGTTATGACAATGTATATATTATGATCAATATAATAAACCGGTGCCTCAGCTAAAGCGGGGTCTTTGTTGATTTTCTTACATCATGTGTGGTTACATGGGGGCTTCTGTTTATAAAGCGAAGTTCTATTTACCCATTGATCCGGCTTATAAAGCCATATATATAAAAAGTCACTTGGGGGCTTGGTCGTATTTGAACCATAGCTATAGCTCTTGATCGGCATAAGGCCACCAGGGAAATCACTTGGGGGATTGGTTGTATTTGAACCATAGATACACCTCTTGACCGGCTTAAGGCCAAAAGGAAATCACATGGGGCCAAAGAGAGTGTTGCAAAAGCACAACTCAAACATAGGCACCCACTGAGCACAGCTCAAAATATTGCTCGGGGGCTCTTTGCTTCTCAAAGAACAAAGAAGTCTACACCCTTGTAATAGGCTATCAAGCTAGGCTTGGAAGCCAGGCGTATTCACCTAAAACCCCGGGTTATCCTACCTTTTTAAGTAAGCCACTCCATCCGGGTAATCCTGGTATGACCCGCCGAACGTTTGACAAGTCAATCTCATAGACCCTAACCTTGTCAAAGTTAAAATGACGATTGGTTAATGTGAGGTCCATCTTAAAAGGCTTCGAAAAATGGTTTAACTCAGTGGCCTGGCAGCCCATGAAAAGCCTCGATTTTGGGCCTGGCAGCCCATGAAAAGCCTTGCATGTTCTTTTTATGTTTTTATTTGCCAAGTTTTTTCTCCTTTGGTGAGATTCATAATATCTTATGATAAACCGGCGTTTATTGACCCGGGTTGGCTTTCAACAATAAGTTGTAAGTACATGATTAGTTATAATCCGACATTTATTGACCCGGTCTAGTTTTGACTACAAGTCACCAACATTATATATGGATACACCGGTGTTTATTATAACCTGGTACGGTTTTATCATAAACCGACAAAACATGGAAGGAGTTATCAATACTCAAGATTGGGGTTATCACCCTAAATATACAAAAGTTGGTCAACCAACAGTGTGATTCAATATCACAGGTATCATCTCTTTCATCTTTGATTATTTTCAAAGTACAATGTTGGTTATAAACCCTGGCTATATATTTGGGCATCATGACCCGTCCTGCGGTAAACCGCCAGGACACTTTCAAACTTCTTGTATGCAGGAACTGTTTGCATAACACCGCTACGGATTATGAACATAATATATCCTAAAGCAGGATGGATTAACAGTATCAGGCAACATAAATATGCGCGATGGCATAGCAGACCAAGTATTTTGAACTAGCCTATTACAAGGCACTTTAATGCCCAAAAAGAATAATTGTTTTCAGCAAGTGTGGCAGTACGCAAAAGGCTAAACCGGCCTCCGGATCATGACTCGTCACCAGGCTAACTTGAAGGCTATGGATCATCTTTTGCTGGTGCATCCTCCTCCTCTCTACCTAGTGGCTGGAAGTCAATGGTTGCCCAATCGATTCCAGTTAAGGCTTGGAACACTGCTTCATCGCTTATAAGGTTGGAGGGGTCAACATCAGGGGCATAGGTATGCTTACGGATTGGCGGGATAGATCTTCCGCATCATGAGTCGGCGCAGGATGTCGTGTGTTGTCAGTATCATAAACCGACTGATAATGAGAAAGATCTATTTCTTCAGCCAGTTTGCTCGCTAAGAGGCGCATTTCCTTGGTCAACCTTCGAAGATCATCATTGTTGAATTCTGAACCGTCCTACTTAATGCCAAGATAGCCGCTGCCTATATCCGATGAGTCAAGATTTGGTATCCATGCCTTAGCCCGGATTAGCGCAGTTAGCGCACCTGACCTTGCAGCTGATCTTTTTAACTCGTCCAACCGGGTAGGTAGCATTGACAACTTTTCAAGGGTTTCCTTTATCAAAGTTGGAGTCGGTTTGTTATGAGCAGCAGTGCAAATGGCCCGTTGGGCTCCGGAATATAGCTGCTCTATAAGAGTATATGCAGCCTTCAGCCTCATCCGCATGTTAGAGCCCAGATGGGTAATGCGAGTTCCTGTGTCATTGCAAGCATCAATAAACCGGTAATTGATGAGATAATGTATGTAGAAAACTTTAGGTGAGGATATTTACCAAACACAACATCGGTCATGGCATTTATCTGCCGCTTTAAACTAGTCAGCTCTTCGGCCACTGGTTTAATGGCTACTTCTGCATCCTCAGCTCTCTTTTGCAATGCGGTCTTCTCTATGCCCCAATTCGCCCGCTCCTTCTTAAACGTTTCTTTCAGCTTCTCCATGGCTTCTAAGGCGCTGGCCAGTTCCTCTTTGGCTTTGGAGGTTTTTGCTTGCTGGGATTTAATATTATCTTGGAGATCAGTGGTTTGGGCCTCCTTTTTGCTCAGCTCAGCCTATACGAGATACACATATCATGAGTTGGCAGTACATATTTGAAGTACCAAGCACATAACAAGTTATACACTTGGCACTTGGGGGCTAATGCCTATTTGCTTGATTATCAATTTTTTTACAAGTCCCAAGCACAATACAAGTATTATTCTTGGCACTTGGGGGCTAATGTACATTTGCTCAAAGTAACATTGGTCAAAGTCCCGGTCCAGCTTGGAAAGATAAACCGGCCCTTGGGGACTACACAGGCGGAAGTTAAAAGATTACAATTCTAAAGTACCGGTTCATCTTAAAAACATCAACCGGCCCTTGGAGGCTAAGCATGCAAAGTTGAGATATTGCAAAGTCCCGGTTTAGGTTGGCATCATAAATCGGCCCTTGGGGGCTACTGGAGTTGGTACTTGAAATTGGACATAAGAGAGAAACAGTTATGTAGTTACCACATATCGCTCTTTCATCAGATTCACTAAACCGGCTTCGTAGTCGCGGTTTGTGTACAGACGGTTTAAAAAACCAGAATGAAGTTCTCGGGCGTTGAGGTGGGCGTAGCTTGACAAGTCTGTGCTCCACTTGCCTTTGCCCATAGTAGAAAGCTCTTCTTTGGCACTATGCTTTGGTAATGCAACATGATTGCCAGGGGTGGTGTGGCCAATGCCAGTAATCATAATGTCATTTTCCTTGTCATCAACAGCTTTTACTGGAATTGACGATTTATCAGTTGCCTTAGCCAGACTTGACGGTTTATCATCAGTTCAGACCGGGCTTGTCGGGTTGTCAGCATGGCCTGTTGCATCAACTTCTACTTGTTCAACAACAAAGTCATGATCTTGAGGTGGTGGATCATCAAGCATGGCGTCAGCATTTGTTCCTTCCGGTTCTGGAGTTCTCTCCGGTTCAATAACCACATTATCATCAGACGGTTTATTTACCCGAGCTTTCTTGCTGGGTCTGGCCTTGGCTCTAAAAGGAAAAATAAAAGGTTAGTATAGCACACAAGTATAAAGCATCAAAGGATTAAGTTTAAAGTGCTTACCTAGGAACCATTTTAAGAGGAGGGAGCCGTGTGGCCGTTCACTCGCCAGATGATGAATGAGGCATTCCCTAATAATTTGAATCGGACGGATTAAGAGGTTGTTGGAAATAACCTGCCTTGGATAAGAAGTATCAAAAGTGTGTGAGGCCTCAGATTGACGTTTCTGAACCGGAGTGTTCGGTAAACCGGCTAAAGTAACTACTTGGCCGCTGTGCCGGGTTGTGCGGCGAGCTTCGTGTTGCTGCTTCTTCAAAAGAAAGTGTGGGTCCAAGAGAGCTAGGGGGTGAGAAAATCTTACTTTCCGGATTGCTTGACGGACTTTTTGTGTTGGCAGAGGGTCTGAACCGGAGGAAAGGATAATTACCTCTGCGTCATTGGCTTGGCTGCCTTCAGCGTCATCCTGATAATAATCATTATCAATGAGGTGTATGAAAAACGAACCAAGAGAGTCAAGTTCTACCTATGAGGCCGGATTATCAAGATCCTCATCGAGTTTCAACCCGGTGGATTCAGCTGCCTTCTTCTTGGCAGATTTCTTGACAACCTTCGTCTTAGGTCGAGGGGTCTTGCCGGTTTATCTTGAGGTTTCTTCTTCCAAAATGAGTCGTCACCCTGTTAAAAGATTGACAGAGGATATAAAATATTACACAGTTAAGAATATCAAGCACAAGAAGGAGTGAGGAAATTCTTACAGCTGGCGGTTTATTCAAAGTATAGAAGGGACTTAACCCGGTCTTGCTATAGACAACCTCCGATTCATTTAGTATTCTTAACAGACTCAGTAACTTTAGCCTCTGTTAGCTGAATATTAATATGTCATTGAGGATCTTTTGAGTCCCCTGTGTACTCACACATTAAACCGGGGTGACGGATTAACGGTAAAATACTCCAAGATATCTAGCAACGAACAAAATCAATTCCTGTCAAACCATTAGCCACAAAAGCTCTAAGCTTGGCGAGTTGTGGTGCATATGTGGCCCGTTCCTTGGCAGTCAGCCTTTGTGGAAATGGATGTGTGTTGGTAAGACGGTGAGCACGATAACACGGCAGAGGGTTCTCATCATTAGGGGAAGTATCCTTACAGTAGAACCAAGTCTGGTTCCAGTCCTTAGGATGACTATGAAGTTTGGCATGAGGGAAGCTGACGTCCTTCCTTTTCTGAATGGAAACACCGCCAAGTTCAGTGTTGGGCCCGTCTACAAATTCAGTACGACGGTTCAAATAGAAAAAAAATCCCTGAACAATTCAACGGCCGGCTCTTCTTGCAGATAGGCCTCACAAAACACTTGAAAGTCACAAATATTGGACACAGAGTTAGGTCCAATATCTTGAGGATGGATCTGGAAGCTGGCAAGCACATCACGAAAAAACTTGGATCCAGGCGGTTTAAAACCATGGCTAATATGATCAACAAATACCGCTACCTCGCCATCCTTGGGGGTAGGAGGATTTTCTGGACCAGGAACTCGCCAGTGGATTTTTCTTCGTTTTGATAAAGCGCCAGTTCTGACGCATCCATCTAGTTGCTCTCCAGTAACCCGGGAAGGGACCCAGTTACAAGCATAAAATTCTTTGGCCATTTCGAATGAAGAGCTGGAAAAAGATTGATGCCGGTTTAAGACTCATGGTTGGCAAGCATAAAGTGAAGCAAGTTAAGGAAAAGGTATTCAAGCATGCAAAATTGTTAAACCGAAGGTTGATGTTATTATGGTAAAGCGATTGGCGGTTTACAAGGGGACTAATGGCATAGGGCAGATTATTTTCTAAAGGATAAACCGCCTACACACACAATGAAAGTACAGATCTGAAGCAAAAAATGACTAAGTGAGGAAAAACAAGTTTCACAGTTTCACATTGGAATTTTGGATCTACCACATGTCAGGAAAAGGAAAAGATTTAGACCTAAAAGTTGGTGCTTGAGCAGTTCGCGAAGTTCTAGATCGGTTTTTATACACAAAAGGCATGGTTTGATAGGCAAAATAAGGACTGTCATTGCTGCCGCACGGAAGTACATAAAGTTTGAAGTCCGTCATATAGGATCTAATGAAGAACAAGGGTAGAACACCATGAAGCTTCTATGAACTCGTGAGAACCCTAGCAGATCTAAAGAGGATAGGAAGAGGAACTCACCAAAGATGTTGAAACAGCGGAGGCGCGCTGTGTTTCTCTGGAACGTGCAGGTTGATGCAACAGCCGGAGGTGAAGACGAGGGCGGAGCTTGATGACGGTGGCTGCGCGTATGGGTCAGGTCGGCGCAAGGAAGAAGAAGCGAGGAGGCAAGAGGGAAAAAATGAAAAGGACCCCCGGTCTTATTTATAAGGCGAAGGAATAAGTGACAGGCGCGAAAATCGAGGAGCCCGAAAAATTGGATCTATGACAGAGTTGCCGCCTCGATTGTCGGAGGTTCATTAATGAAGGTGAGACACACAATTTTTAATAACAGGTGACATCATGGCGGTTTACTACAATCTTGGAGGATGATGTCATGGCGATTTACAAAATTTATGCGAAGGTGCTGAAGGAGGAATTTTCTAAGTGCTGAAGATTGACATGAACAAGTTCAAATCAATCTGGGGCCTAATGTTTGGGATATTACTACTAAGTATAAACCGGCCATGAGGGGCTGGGTTATGCCCACAATGAGTTAGTCATGTTTGAAGCTTATCAAGACAAGAAGTATGGCACTTTACAGAGGAGATCTAACATGAAGGCCCAGGGCCCAAAGGCGGATTAGGGCCCGTAGACATAAACCGCCATATGATATGTAACTTATGTTGAAAGGCAAGGAAAGGTAGAAACCGAGCTGGGCACGTGTATGAGCCGGCCTCGGGATTCTGTAAACCGCCGGGCGTTAACCTGTGTATATAAAGGGACGACCCGGCGGCGGTTTAGGGACAACAAACAATAACTCGAGAGCCAGGCAAAGCGGATTCGCTCCCTAGTCATTGAAACGCTAGCAATTCCATCACAACTGGAGTAGGCTTTTACCTTCATCGTAAGGGGCCGAATCGGTATAATTCATTGCGTCCCTTGTTCCGCTTTAACCCCTTCAAGCTAACCCGTCGCGATGGCTCCATGACTAAGTCCTTTCACTAGGACATCTGCCATGACAAAACCACGACCAGCGGGGCGCAAGGCGAGGCGGGCTGGAGATGCGGACGGCGATGGCGGGGCTCGGCAGCAGAGCAGGGGGTCGGCCGCGGTTCGCACACGTGCGGGTGGGGGGGGCATGGGACTAGCGGCTGCGGGCAACAGTGCGACAACGAGATCGTGCGAGCGAGCGGTGCAAAAAGAGGGGGGTGGCAGCGGTGGACCGCAACGTTGGGGGCGCAGGCGCGCATGTTGGCGTCGCCGTGGGCTCACACAGGGCGCGACTAAGGTGTCCAGGGGGCAGGGTGCAGTGAGTGTAGACGGGGGAAAGAGGAAGGGCGGGGCCTCACGTTCGATGCAGGGGTTTAAGCGGTGAGGCTTGGTGAAGCTGCTCGGGGGGGAGGGAGATGAGGACGACGACGATGGCGTCCAGCGAGGAGGAGGGCGGCGCCGCAACTCCGAATGGCGGGGATCGGGGGTGCGGGCCACCTGCGGGCGCTCAGAGTGGAGGTGGTGGCTGTGTGAGACAACAGCGCAGGTGGGCGAAGTGGAGCATGGCGGCGGTCGGCGGCGTAGCGATGGGGGCGACGGGTGGCAGTGTCGGTGCTGGTTAACCCCGATCCAGATCGGGGGGAAGAGGAGGAGTGGAAGGAGAGGGGAGTAGGGTGTCGGTTAGGGTTTTGGGCTATCGGAGGGGTTATGGGGAGAGTGGGTGGCCAATTGGGCCGGCTAGGCGGCCTGGTGGCGTGCTGGCCGAAGCCCAGGGGGTTTCTTTTTTTGTTTGTTTTGTTTTAGTTATTTTTTTCTATTTTCTCTTTTCTTTTATTTCTTCTTTTCTGTTTTATTAAAATTTTGTTTTTATGAAATACCCAAGTTATGCCTAAAATATTATTAATACTTATGCCACTACCACAATTAACTTGGCACCTAATATAAAATAGTTTGTAATTGTTTATTATTTTATAATCATTTACCTAATTGTTTTTGCTACTATTTTATTCATTTTTGAGTATTTACGCATTTTATAAAATTGTGGTTTCTCCACCATTATTACCTAGGACTTATTTGTCCCAGTTTGAACATTTTAGTTTTAATGTTTGAAAACTTTTGATGTTTGTCTTTATTTTAAATTTGAATCTGAATCGTTTTTAACTAGCGCGAGATTAGCGACAGTAACGGAGGTGACGTGGCATCATTAGCAGAGGTTACTGTAGCTTGATTATTCGGGCGTCACAATTCTCCTCCACTACAAGAAATCTCGTCCTGAGATTTAAGAGGTGGAATAAAGGGGAAAGGTCTGGTTACGAAATCCTAACAAATCTTCTCGTTCTTGGTTGCTCTTCTCGAAGAGGTAGATCCACTACGTTTGATGTCTTCATTTCTCTGCTTTAGGTCATCATGATGAAGTCGACATCCTTTCTTCAGGAACTCCATCGTACTTATGAAAGAATAAAGGGTGGCCATTCCGGGAGAACGAACCCTACTAGGTTGGCTATCTGGCAGATAACATCGGGGAAGGTGGGGGAAAGTAACTCTCGGATTGAAACCTTAGAAAATATCGAGAGCAAAGTAAGAAGGTATCATGAGAAGTTTCGAGCGGCAGGCAATCGTTTGATGCGTGAAACAGAGTGTGAAAGGGGTTCGGGGCAACGAAAAATAATATTGTATCTGATACCAGACTATAACTCTATGAGGGTGGCTCATGAATTATATACGAAGCCAAGCCAGGTTTCGATCCTGGGACCTGTGGGTTATGGGCCCACCATGTGGGTTACAAGTAGGAAGGGCTGAGACGTCTTGCGTGATCATTCAAGCAAGGCATGTCAGGGGGTAGCCTGTCAATTATGTCGGCAACAACGTCGGTACCAAGGGATAGGGACGCACAGAACCATTTTCCTGCTTGTTGAACGAGGCGGACCAATAGTCAAAGTTCTCATCCATCGGTGGCTACCGGAATGTCATCAACAATAGTAACAGGGTCTTGCTGATAGAATTGTACACCGAGATGTTTACATAAGCAGGAGAATATTACTGCTTAGATCTTATATAGATCACAAGAAAGGTCAAACAAACCAATGGAAAGGAAAATGTGATCATCAGGTTAAACAGAACAATGGAAAGGAAAATGTGTTTAAACACATATTTCAGGGGCATATCCTTCCCAAGGGCAAGAAGAGCATGATATCCATGACGAGATATAACATAGAAAACCCTTTAGGAAAGGGGAGAGAAATTTCATGCCATTACCCATACAACGGTGTTTGGATAATTGATAAAGAAAATTTAGCATTGTGCTTCAAATGTTCTTATTGAAATTCGGAGTACCACAGACATGCTTCGAGATAGCATTGACATGGTCTTCAGGTGAAGATCAGACTTTGGAAACACAAAGGATCCATTAGGAATAACTTGTAGAATAAGTCTTACAATTTCCTCATGGAAGAATGGATAACCCTGCTGAAAAGGAATCTATAACAACGGGGCCTCAGGCCAGGTGTGCTAGGCACGACATCACCTTACCGGGTGACATAAAGACCAATGTGATAACTCTTGAAAATATGTTCCAACCATCATATCTGACTAAGATTCGAATCTGAGTGGTGCCGGGATAACTCAGACTCAGGATGCCTGAGAAGAAAGGTGCAACACAAATTGTCGAGATGACATTGTAAGATTCTCGGGAATTGAACTATGGGAGCGAGTTCCAAAGCAAGAGTTCATCATTAAATGAAGGAGAGGTGAGGAGGTGGCTGATTGACTCTCCGACAATTCATTGAGATTTTCAAAAGATGTATTTCCACACTTATGTGAACAAGGGGATAACATTTGTCGGATCAAATGATATAATGATGTATGCTAGAGGAAAAACATACACAATTAAACATTTGCTGAAAGGTGTACCCGAAATATGGGCTTAGGTAGTACGATCAATGTTAGAATGGTGATTCGATAATCAATGGCCTAAGGATGTAATATTGACCATTAACTCCAAAGCAATAGGGTTGATAGAAGGGCAGAACCCAAACAGCACCGTTCACCTGTTGGTATCCCGGTTAGAAACAACACAAGAAAGAATGGTGATGGTGAGAAGTATCACTATACCAAGAATTCTTAAGTGGTGGAGCAATTCTCACAACATTCTTGACATAAAATATGGTAATACTCCAAGGTAAAGAAGAACATATGCTGGATAGCAAGGGACTTAAGATTCAATCCAAAACATGAACACATTTGCGTTGAGTGAAGACAAGGATGTTGTCGATGATAACACAAATCATCGAGGGGCAAGGATGGTATTACCCATCAAGTATTCGATATATATCTTGGAAGAGCTTATGATGTTGATGACGACCATGACACAATTGTCGAGAGATTTCATGAAGATGTAATCGGTCAGCGATGCCATCAAGTCAAATGACGATGAAGCGAAAGGTTATGGGAACCAAGGGTACGACATAAACTCGAAATCAAGTTTGATGTTCAAGGAGAAATGATATGACGAGGATGTTCGACGTAAGATTAGCTCATCGTCGAAAATTGTGCTCCGCGAAGAAGGACTAGGTAGCACAATTAAAATTTAGCATGATAAAGATATAGCCGATCGGGCTAGGAATGACTTGAAGGATTATTAAACTCATAAACAATGAAAATTACTTAGAGTTAATGAATCGGATTACGGACTCGATTCACTATCGGTGTCCCTGAGTGTCTAACAACTCAGAACCCGGGGAAAAATGGAATCGGTGCGAAATAATACTTGAAGAAGAACTCATAAGAAGTGATATGGTTCTGTGATTTTATTGAGATACCATGGGGTAATACTCGAAGGTAGAACATAATAGAGGTTGCAGAGGTGTATTGATCTGCGGAAGACAAGTGCTTTAACTAGTCCGAGAAATGGAATCAAGGAGAGAATATGATCGGAACCACGATTGCAAAGGATCAATTCACAGATACTAAATGATAATATATCAAGGGAATATTTATTATTACAAGAAACTTCCATGATAGGATTTACATCGTGTCCATGGGCATGAACACAAAGTTCAAGGTCGACTCCCACTTCTTCAATGTACAACCTTCCATTCACCTCTCGCTTTTTTCGAAAATGACAATAGTAAGTTTTACCTGGTGCAATACCAGATAAGTATGACCCGTGAAATCTTTCGGGTTCACATAGATTAAGGAAGGCATAGGTTCAACCCATCGGGGCATCGTAGAAACATATACCACAAACTTCAGGAGTAAATAACACAAGCTCGAAAGTAGAGCATGGTTGACAAAGCAGAGGATACAATTTACCAAAAGCTTTATGTATCCGAGGAAAGGCTCACATGCTTATGGAATATGAAGGGCGCTGTCGGATAAAATCCAACAAAGGATTTGGTGGTCCACAAGGGATCTGATGTGAGCATCGGTACTCAACTAAAGGAAGAAGAATGTAAGGATATCAGATTATAGAAACAACTGACTAACTCAAAGCTCAAATGCAAAGGAATTATGATTTCCAAATTAAGGGATTAGAAGCAAACACTCTGATTAAGGATGGATAAGTTCAATAGCCTTAGGGATACAATCAATGGCAATTTGATTGGTCGAGATCCAACTCATGTTTAAAATGCGTCTGAGCCAGAAGGATGAATTCTAGGATCTGATTGAGGATTGCGTGCATTCGGAACATATTTTATCAATGGGCTCAAACTGATAGTGGCAAAGTATGCCAATAAGATTACTATACTTATGGGATTAACCATAATGCAAGCAAGCAAGAATTTCAAGAGTAATAAGCTGCTGAGGATTTTCCGAAGATCAAATAGTATTTCGAAGACTTTGGTGAAACACATGAACAATTGGGGAGAAACAAATCCTCGGTGTGTGTGAGGATTAATTTGTAGGTGTATTCAGGTGACAAGGAACTGCAAGGCAGTAGGCACAAGGATTCTCGGAACAACAACAAGTATTTCGGGGTATCTTGTAATAACAAGAGCAACTGGGGACTAAGGTAAGAATGGCAAGTGCATGTAGTTATCTATAGGGGTTGACGGTGGAAGGGGGTTGCGAACGCAATGAACACAAGTTCTCGGGATAACATCGAAGAGTATCTTCTGAATCTTCTGGTGCAGCAGACGATCATCTGTAATAAGGGGCTCTCCGGAAGGAAGTAATTACGAGAAACTAGAGTTAGAGTTAGCAAAATCTTTTAACCCGAATAGAAGAGAGATCAGAGTCCCAGAGTATAGACGAGGAATAAAAGGTCCTAATACCACCCAAATGGCGACATGGGCCCGTAAGCCACACAACCATGTTAGTAAAAGTTTTGTAATGACTAGACTCAACTTCGACCATGGAGTTGGAAGGAGGATTCCTACAGGTAGTCGACTCTGATACCAACTTGTGACGCCCTCGATTTGACCGTACACTAATCATACACGTAAATGTGTACGATCAAGATCAAGGACTCACGGGAAGATATCACAACATAACTCTAGACACAAGTTAAAATAATACAAGCTTTATATTACAAGCCAGGGGCCTCGAGGGCTCAAATACATAAGCTCAATTACACAAGAGTTAGCGGAAGTAATAATATCTGAGTACAGACATAAGTTAAACAAGTTTGCCTTAAGAAGGCTAGCACAAAAGTAGCAATGATCGAAAAGGCAAGGCCTCCTGCCTGGGACCTCCTAACTACTCCTCAAAGTCGAACTCCGCATAGAACCATCCTCGAGATCCTCTGGCTCCTAGACTCCATCATATGATCACAGTAACCGGGAAAAGGGGAAAAAGAAGTACGAAAGCAACCGTGAGTACTCATCCAAAGTACTCGCAAGCAAGGATCTACACTACATATGAATTGGTATCAATGAAATGGGTAGTATCTGTGGACTGAACTACAGAATGCCAGAATAAGAGGGGGATAGGTAGTCCTATCGAAGACTACGCTTCTGGAAGCCTCCACCTTGAAGCAGTAGAAGAGAGTAGATGGTAAGTTAACCAAGTATCATCACATAGCATAATCCTACTAGGCGATCCTCTCCTCGTCGCCCTGTTAGAGAGCGATCACCAGTTGTATCTGGCACTTGAAAGGGTGTGTTTTGTTAAGTATCCGTTTCTAGTTGTCATAAGGTCAAGGTACAACTCCGGGTCGTCCTTTTACCGAGGGACACGGCTATTCGAACAGATAAACTTCCCTGCAGGGGTGCACCACATTTCCTAACACGCTCGATCCCCTTTGGCCGGACACACTTTCCTGGGTCATGCCCGGCCTAGAAAGATCAACATGTTGCAACCCCACCTAGGCACAACAGAGAGGTTAGCACGCTGGTCTAAACCCTATGCGTGCAGGGGTCTGGGCCCATCGCCCATTGCACACCTGCATGTTGCGACGCGGCCGGTGAGCAGACCTAGCAACCTCCATTACAAAGGAAGTTGCGTTACGCGGTCCAACCCGGCGCACGCCGCTCAGTTGCTGACGTCACGAAGGCTTCGGCTGATACCACGACGTCGAGTGCCCATAACTGTTCTCGCGTAGTTGGTTAGTGCGTATAGGCTAGTGGCCAGACTTTGATCAAATACCAAGATCTCGTTAAGCATGTTAATTGATGTAACCACGAACGCCGACCAGGGCCAAGCCAACCTCTCTCCTAGGTGGTCTCAACCTGCCCTGTCGCTCCGCCACAAAGCAACAATTGGGGGCCATCGGGAACTCAGGCCCACCACTACCTGGATGGAGCCACCTGCCCCTCTAGCCCCCACATCGGAAATCTCTTGCGGGTACTCTACGAACCGACCCGACTTTAGTCACCACATGTATCACATATTATGTATGTAAGTATATACCTGTGATCACCTCCCAAGTGATCACGGCCCGATAGTATAGCATGGTAGACGAACAAGAATGTAGGGCCACTTATGGAATACTAGCATCCTATACTAAGCATTTAGGATTGCAGGTAAAGGTAACAACAGTAGTAGCAAGGACAGGCTATGCATCAGAATAGGATTAATGGAAAGCAGTAACATGCTACACTACTCTAATGCAAGCAATAGAAAGAAGGATAGGCGATATCCAGTTGATCGGGGGGGGGGGGCTTGCCCGGTTGCTCTGGCAAGAAGGAGGGGTCGTCGACACCGTAGTCGAACTGGGGGTCGCCAGCAGCCTCGGGGTCTACCGGAAAGAAGTAACGGAGGGGGAACACAATAAATAACAAAGCAATCAAAGCATCACAAAGCGTAACATGGCAGTACACGGTGCTAGAGGTGACCTAACGCAGTAGGAGGTGATACCGGCGAAGGGGGGAAACATCCGGGAAAGTATCCCCGGTGTTCCGTGTTTTTGGACAGATGAACCAGAGGAAGAAAGTTGCGTGTTTTCTATGCTAGGGATGTGTGGTGGACGAACGGGCTGCGTATTCGGATTCGTCTCGTCGTTCTGAGCAACTTTCATGTACAAAGTTTTCCCAACCGATCTACGGTTTATTTTATATTAATTTTAAAAGATTTAAAACATTTTTAGGATTTATTTAATTATTTTAAATCAACATTATCCAGAATAGTGTTTGCTGACGTCATCATGACGTCAGCAGTCAACGGGGCGTTGACTAGGTCAAACTGACGTGTGGGTCCGAGTTGTCATAGACTTTTTAATCTAATTAGGGTTTAACTAATCTAATTACTATTTAATTAATTAACACTAGTTAGTTAGGTTAATTAAACATGATTAATTAAGTTAAGTTAAGTTAACTAATTAATATATATATATTTTATTATTTTTTAATCTTTTTTAAATAAAAGTTCTGGGGATGGACCCCACTTGTCATAGGGCTAGTGGGCCTTAGCGGGCACAACGCTAACGGGAGCCCGAACGGGCGTGACGGGTGTCTGGAGCGGGCGATCCCCGGTTGGCCCCGGGCACCGGCCGAGGCGGAGGATGGCGCCGGCCAGGGCGGCCAGGGAGCACCAGTCGCGGCTGGGGGAGGTAGCGGGCGACAGGGCCGCGTGGGGAGACCAGAGCTGCCCGGTGGGCACGCAGCAACGCGGTGGCGGGCGAAGCCTAAGCGCGGGGCAGTGGCGCGCAGCGGTAGAGGAAGCGAGCAGCAGCGGGAGTGAACCGGCGGGGAAGCGGGGAGCGCGAGGGGGCCGTGGGCGGGCGACGAGGCGAGCAAGCGCGGTTGTGGCCGCCGGACGCGCGCGGTCCGCGTTGACCACGGGCGGGGGGGGGGTGGGACTAGCGGCTGCGGGCAGCAGCGCGACAGCGGGATCGTGCGAGCGAGCGGTGCCAAAAGAGAGAGGGGGGGCAGCGGCGGACCGCAACATTAGGGGCGCAGGCGCGCGTGTTGGCGTCGCTGTGGGCTCGCATGGGGCACGACTTAGGCGCCCAGGGGGCAGGGCGCGGTGAGTGTAGATGGGGAAAGAGGAAGGGCGGGGCCTCACGTTCGATGCAGGGGTTCAGGCGGCGAGGCTTGGTGAAGCTGCTCAGGGGGGGGGGAGATGAGGACGACGGCGATGGCGTCCAGCGAGGAGGAGGGCGGCGACACAACTCCGAACGGCGGGGATCGGGGGTGCGGGCCACCTGCGGGTGCTCGGGGTGGAGGTGGTGGCTATGTGAGACGGTAGCGCAGGTGGGCGCAGCGGAGCATGGCGGCGGCGTAGCGATGGAGGTGACAGGTGGCGGCGTCAGCGCTAGTTAACCCCGATCCAGATCGGGGGGAAGAGGGAGGAGTGGACTGACAGGGGAGTGGGGTGTCGGTTAGGGTTTCGGGCTATCAGAGGGGTTATAGGGAGAGTGGGTGGCCAAATATTGGGCCGGCTAGGCGGCCTGGTGGCCTGCTTGGCCGAAGCCCAGTGGGGGGGGGGGTGGTTCTTTTTTTGTTTTAGTTTAGTTATTGTTTTCTATTTTCTCTTTTCTTTTATTTCTTCTTTTTTGTTTTATTAATTTTTTGTTTTTATGAAATACCCAAGTTGTGCCTAAAATATTATTAATAGTTATGCCACTACCACAATTAACTTGGCACCTAATATAAAATATTTTGTAATTTTTTATTATTTTTATAATCATTTACCTAATTATTTTTGCTACTATTTTATTCATTTTTGAGTATTTACACATTTTATAAAATTGTGGTTTCTCCACCATTATTACCTAGGACTTATTTGTCCTAGTTTGAATATTTTAGTTTTAATGTTTGAAAACATTTGATGTTTGTCTTTATTTTAAATTTGAATCTGAATCGTTTTTAACTAGCGCGAGATTAGCAACAGTAATGGAGGTGATGTGGCATCATTAGCAGAGGTTACTGTAGCTTGATTATCCAGGCGTCACAGAGCTAGTGTGCTTGACATGCCGGCTGTGGACTGTAGTCAACGCACCTTCTCGCGTAAGCCATAGGCGTACTATAAACTGATGGTGCATCTCACACGGTTGGTGATAATGAACTGTGTGGGATCTACTTGATTTTTATCTTGATTTGAATTACATAATGGGGTCACATCGGGAATGGACGGTGTTTGAATTGCTAGACCTTTTATCTGTAGTGAACATGCAACTATATATGTGTCATAAAAGAATTGGAATTATTTAGGGTTCGTTTGGACATTTTATACATTAAATTGGTTTTCTAGCCATTTCAGGTGCACAATTCAAAATTAAACTATATGCACAAGGGTTGTAAAATCATATGTGTGTTCATGGGTTTATGCTTATATCCCATGCAAGAAATGAGGATGAATTTAGAACACTATGGCACCGTGGCTCTCCATCAAATGTCGACATACTTTCTTTTGTAATTCTAGTAAATCCAAAAGTCGTCCAAAATTCATGAAACTTGGCATGTTATCATGGAGCGGCATCAACATGTCATGGTAAAATTTTTGTCCAATTTAGGGCATGTTTGGGTATAAGCTTCTCATAAACCAGAGCTTCTCACAACAAGTGTGATGGTTTCGGTAGGGAACGTTTCACCTTTCTGGACGAAACGATATCCGTTGCCTCTTCTCGATTTCAACTTTTTTCCTAGTGTCAACATAGAACAATAGGAGTGTTATGTCAATTTTTGCAATTTTTCGGGGTTCGCTTGGACATTTTTATACATTAACTGGGTTTTTATGCATTCATGTGCATAATTCAAATTTTAACTACACGCACATGCTCTAATGCATATAAATCGGTTGAAAATTCAAATATGTGCCCTTGGTTGCATGCTTAGGTCCCATGCAAGAAATGGGAATGAATGTCAAACACCTTGGCATCATCACTCGGCCGCAAACATTGAGATACCTGGTTTTTAAATTCTAGTAAGTCCAAAGCTCGTCTGAAATTCTTGAAATTTGGCGTGCTGTGATGGATCGGCATCAATATGCCCTGGTAATTTTTTTGTCCCATTCGGGGCAGGTTTGGGGATATGCTTCTCACAAACCAGAGCTTCTCACAACAAGCCAGATGGTTTCGGTACGGAATGTCCCACCTTTGGAGACGAAACGATATCCATTGCCTCTTATTGCTTTCAAAAATTTTCTCGTGTCAACATAGAACAACATGAATGTTGTGTCAATTTTTGGGATTTTTCAGGGTTCGTTTGGACATTTTTATGCACTAATTGAGTTTTTAATGAATTCATGTGCATAATTCAAATTTGAACTACATGTGCATGCTCTAATGCATATAAATTGGTTGAAAATTTAAATCTATGTCCTTGGTTGCATGCTTAGGTCCCATGCAAGAAATGACAACGAATGTCAAACACCCTACCACCGTCACTCGGCCGCAAACTTTGAGATACCTGGTTTTTAAATTGTAGTAAATCCAAAGCTCATCTGAAATTCATGAAATTTGGCGTGCTGTCATGGAGCGGCATCAACATGCCATGGTAAATTTTTTGTCCCATTTGGGGCAGGTTTGGGGATATGCTTCTCACAACAAGCATGATGGTTTCGGTAGGGAATGTCCCATCTTTGGGGACGAAACGATATCCATTGCCAATTATTGCTTTCAAAAAATTTCTCATGTCAACATAGAACAAACAACAGGAATGTTGTGTCAATTTTCGGGATTTTTCGGGGTTCGTTTGGACATTTTTATGCATTAACTGAGTTTTCAATGCATTCATGTGCGTAATTCAAATTTGAACTACATGCACATGCTCTAATGCATATGAATTGGTTGAAAATTCAAATCTGTGTCCTTGGTTGCATGCTTAGTTCCCATGCAAGAAATGGGAATGAATGTCAAACACCCTGGCATCGTCACTCGGCCACAAACATTGAGATACCTGGTTTTTATATTCTAGTAAATCCAAAGCTCGTCTGAAATTCATGAAATTTGGCGTGCTGTCATGGATCGGCATCAATATGTCGTGGTAAATTTTTTATCCCATTCGGGGCAGGTTTGGGGATATGCTTCTCACAAACCAGAGCTTCTCATAACAAGCCAGATGGTTTCAGTAGGGAATGTCCCACCTTTGGAGACGAAACGATATCCATTGCCTCTTACTGCTTTCAAAAATTTTCTCATGTCAACATAGAACATTAGGAGTGTTGTGTCAATTTTTGGGATTTTTCGGGGTTCGTTTGGAAATTTTTATGCACTAACTGAGTTTTTACTGAATTCATGTGCATAATTCAAGTTTGAACTACATGTGCATGCTCTAATGCATATAAATTGGTTGAAAATTTAAATCCGTGTCCTTGGTTGCATGCTTAGGTCCCATGCAAGAAATGACAACGAATGTCGAACACCCTACCACCGTCACTCGGCTGCAAACATTGAGATACCTGGTTTTTAAATTGTAGTAAATCCAAAGCTCGTCTGAAATTCATGAAACTTGGCGTGCTGTCATGGAGCGGCATCAACATGCCATGGTAATTTTTTTGTCCCATTTGGGGCAGGTTTGGGGATATGCTTCTCACAACAAGCATGATGGTTTCGGTAGGGAACGTTTCACCTTTCTAGACGAAACGATATCCGTTGCCTCTTCTCGATACCGTCGAGGAGTAGTTCCGAGACTTCAACTAGAGCCAGTACCTTTGTACCATCAGGATATATCCCTCTTATCCTGGAGCCACTGAACCCCTCCACTGCTCTTATGGACTTGGGGTCACTATTGAGATGTCTGTGCAGGATGCAGCTTACTCAATGATGACTATCATTCGAGCCAGGACTGCCTTGCTTCAGAACACCGATTTCTGCTACATGCCAGCCTCACTCCCTGGAGCACAGGGGTACTATCAGGCTTTGTACTATGACTCTACACATGAGGAGTCACTACTTTGCACCACTGCCAAGATGCTCGAGGATAAGGACCGCGAAAACCGGGCCTTGCGTATGGAGCTTTTCCACTCTCGTTCTGATCACTGGGCCACTTTGAGTCGGTTTGCACCTGCTGTGCAGGCAGGATACATGGACCTGAGGGACCTGTACCCTGTGCGGTCTGGATTGCCAGATTGTATGGAGTGGCGTGATATAGGAGGCATCACCCCTCCTCGTGGTCCCCATCTGCCACCGTTTGTGGGACCAAGGCCACATCCGAGTCCCTATGGTCCGCAAGCTCCACAGGACCGTCTGTTCCCAGATGATCATGTTCCGCTTCCAGGTTTTGGTGGTCACTTTTATGAGGATTACTACGGAGCCGTCTGAGCTAGTAGTGGTTTCACTAGTACTGTAATAGTTGTATTCCCCACAGTCCTGCGTGACCGTGGGATACGACTTGGTGTGTATCACGCTCTAGAGGTGTAGAAAAATAATGTATAGGAGCTTGGAATGCCTCTGATGAGATGTAATGTCTTTCACCATAGTTGTACTCTAGCCTGGGCTTGTACTAAACTATGTACGGTGTGTATGACTAATAGTATATATATGGCAGTTTCTATATTACCATGTTGTGCAATGAACATCTCAGCATTCCATGTTATCCATTACATTTTGCACTTCCTTGCCAAGATTCTGCCATCCTTGTCTAAACCATTGTCTTGTTTTTCCTAGGATGGTCAACACCCACAGCAACCCTGCTGCCCTCGAGCAGGGGGAAGCCAGTGCAGCTAGGGGTGAGAATCTGCCTCACCCGCCTTCTCTGGCCGAAGTTATGTTGGAGGCAGAAAAAAAACAAGTGTGAGACTAACCGCTTGCTGGAGCGGATTGAGCAGAACACTGCACGTCATCAGCGAAACGACTTGGTGTCAATCAATGACTTTATCAAGTTGTACCCACCAATGTTTAATCATTCTGTCGAGCCCCTCGACACAGATGACTGGCTTCGCAGCATCACCCACAAGCTACGTTATGCCAATGTAGCCGAAGCTGATAAGGTTACCTATGCTACCTATCACCTCGAAGGCCTTGCTAGCCTTTGTTGGGAAAACTTTGAGGCTATGCGCCCGGTCGGCCAAATCACTACTTGGGCTGAATGTCGAACACCCTACCACCGTCACTCGGCCGCAAACATTGAGATACCTGGTTTTTAAATTGTAGTAAATCCAAAGCTAGTCTGAAATTCATGAAACTTGGCGTGCTATCATGGAGCGGCATCAACATGCCATGGTAAATTTTTTGTCCCATTTGGGGCAGGTTTGGGGATATGCTTCTCACAACAAGCATGATGGTTTCGGTAGGGAATGTCCCATATTTGGGGATTGCTTTCAAAAAATTTCTCGTGTCAACATAGAACAACAAGAGTGTTGTGTCAATTTTCAGGATTTTTCGGGGTTCGTTTGGACATTTTTATGCATTAACTGAGTTTTCAATGCATTCATGTGCGTAATTCAAATTTGAACTACATGCACATGCTCTAATGCATATAAATTGGTTGAAAATTCAAATCTATGTCCTTGGTTGCATGCTTAGGTCCCATGCAAGAAATGGGAATGAATGTCAAGCACCCTGGCATCGTCACTCGGCCGCAAACATTGAGATACCTGGTTTTTAAATTCTAGTAAATCCAAAGCTCGTCTGAAATTCATGAAATTTGTTGTGTTGTCATGGATCGGCATCAATATGCCGTGGTAAATTTTTTGTCCCATTCTGGGCAGGTTTGGGGATATGCTTCTCACAAACCAGAGCTTCTCACAACAAGCCAGATTGTTTCGGTAGGGAATGTCCCACCTTTGGAGACGAAATGATATCCATTGCCTCTTATTGCTTTCAAATTTTTTCTCATGTTAACATAGAACAACAGGAGTGTTGTGTCAATTTTGGGATTTTTCGAGGTTCGTTTGGAAATTTTTATGCACTAACTGAGTTTTTAATAAATTCATGTGCCTAATTCAAATTTGAACTACATGTGCATGCTCTAATGCATATGAATTGGTTGAAAATTTAAATCCGTGTCCTTGGTTGCATGCTTAGGTCCCATGCAAGAAATGACAACGAATATCAAACACCCTACCACCGTCACTCGGCCGCAAACATTGAGATACCTGGTTTTTAAATTGTAGTAAATCCAAAGCTCGTCTGAAATTCATGAAACTTGGCGTGCTGTCATGGAGCGGCATCAACATGCCATGGTAATTTTTTTGTCCCATTTGGGGCAGGTTTGGGGATATGCTTCTCACAAGCATGATGGTTTCGGTAGGTCATGTCCCATCTTTGGGGACGAAACAAAATCCATTGCCTCTTATTGCTTTCAAAAAATTCCTCGTGTCAACATAGAACAACAAGAGTGTTGTGTCAATTTTTAGGATTTTTCGGGGTTCGTTTGGACATTTTTATGCATTAACTGAGTTTTCAATGCATTCATGTGCGTAATTCAAATTTGAACTACATGCACATGCTCTAATGCATATAAATTGGTTGAAAATTCAAATCTATGTCCTTGGTTGCATGCTTAGGTCCCATGCAAGAAATGGGAATGAATGTCAAGCACCCTGGCATCGTCACTCGGCCGCAAACATTAAGATACCTGGTTTTTAAATTCTAGTAAATCCAAAGCTCGTCTGAAATTCATGAAATTTGTTGTGTTGTCATGGATCGGCATCAATATGCCGTGGTAAATTTTTTGTCCCATTCGGGGCAGGTTTGGGGATATGCTTCTCACAAACCAGAGCTTCTCACAACAAGCCAGATTGTTTCGGTAGGGAATGTCCCACCTTTGGAGACGAAATGATATCTATTGCCTCTTATTGCTTTCAAATTTTTTCTCATGTTAACATAGAACAACAGGAGTGTTGTGTCAATTTTGGGATTTTTCGAGGTTTGTTTGGACATTTTTATGCACTAACTGAGTTTTTAATAAATTCATGTGCCTAATTCAAATTTGAACTACATGTGCATGCTCTAATGCATATGAATTGGTTGAAAATTTAAATCTGTGTCCTTGGTTGCATGCTTAGGTCCCATGCAAGAAATGACAACGAATATCAAACACCCTACCACCGTCACTCGGCCGCAAACATTGAGATAGCTGGTTTTTAAATTGTAGTAAATCCAAAGCTTGTCTGAAATTCATGAAACTTGGCGTGCTGTCATGGAGCGGCATCAACATGCCATGGTAATTTTTTTGTCCCATTTGGGGCAGGTTTGGGGATATGCTTCTGACAACAAGCATGATGGTTTCGGTAGGTCATGTCCCATCTTTGGGGACGAAACAAAATCCATTGCCTCTTATTGCTTTCAAAAAATTCCTCGTGTCAACATAGAAAACAGGAGTGTTGTGTCAATTTTCGGGATTTTTCGGGGTTCGTTTGGACATTTTTATGCATTACCTGAGTTTTCAATGCATTCATGTGCCTAATTCAAATTTGAACTACATGCAGATGCTCTAATGCATATAAATTTGTTGAAAATTCAAATATGTGTCCTTGGTTGCATGCTTAGGTCCCATGTAAGAAATGGGAATGAATGCCAAACACCCTGCCACCGTCACTCGGCCGCAAACATTGAGATACCTGGTTTTTAAATTCTAGTAATCCAAAACTCATCGGAAATTCATGAAACTTGGCGTGCTATCATGGAGCGGCATCAACATGACATTTTAAATTTTTTGTCCCATTTGGGGTAGGTTTGGCCATATGCTTCTCACAAACTAGAGCTTCTCGCAACAAGCATGATGGTTTCGGTAGGGAACGTCCTACCTTTGGGGACGAAACGATATCCATTGCCTCTTATTGCTTTCAAAAAATTTCTCGTGTCAACATAGAAAAACATGAGTGTTGTGTCAATTTTTAGGACTTTTCGGGGTTCGTTTGGACATTTTATGCATTAATTGAGTTTTCAATGCATTCATGTGCATAATTCAAATTTGAACTACATGCACATGCTCTAATGTATATAAAGTGGTTGAAAATTCAAATCTGTGTCCTTGGTTGCATGCTTAGGTCCCATGCAAGAAATGGGAATGAATGTCAAACACCCTGCCACCGTCACTCGGCCACAAACATTGAGATACATGGTTTTTAAATTCTAGTAAATCCAAAACTCGTGTGAAATTCATGAAACTTTGCGTGCTATCATGGAGCGGCATCAACATGCCGTGGTAAACTTTTTGTCCCATTTGGGACAGGTTTGGCCATATGCTTCTCACAACAAGCATGATGGTTTCGATAGGGAACGTCCCACCTTTGGGGACGAAACGATATCCATTGCCTCTTATTTCTTTCAAATTTTTTTCTCGTGTCAACATAGAACAACACGAGTGTTGTGTCAATTTTGGGATTTTTCAGGATTTGTTTGGACATTTTTATATATTAACTGAGTTTTCAATGCATTCATGTGCATAATTCAGATTTGAACTACATGCACATGCTCTAATGTATATAAATTGGTTGAAAATTCAAATCCATGTCCTTGGTTGCATGCTTCGGTCCCATGCAAGAAATGGCACTCCAAAAAAAGACACATCCGTGACATTTTGGGCCAAACGATTTTTTTGTCATACTTATGACACTTCTATGATGATAATTGTGACAAAACCCGGTATCATCATAGATGTGGCGGGGTCCTACTTCTATGACAAAAAATCATGATAGAAAATGGGCTTGTCGTCCTGGGCGGGATGGAGACGCAGCTACATGACATTCTTTGGGCCGTTCATGACGGAAAAAACCGTGGTAGAAGCGAAGGCGAGGAAAATATCGGGGAGTTCCCGGTTACGGTGGGTGGTCGAGGGCCGAGCGGTGCGTGTTTCTCTCGTACGTACGCGCGTGTGTGCAAGGCGTTGGGCTCTAACTGAACCCGATCTATTGCACTGCAGGCTACGCGTTACTGAACCCGAGCGATCGATCGATGGCTGTTAACTGAACCCGATCGAGCGATTCCTTCGCTACTACTGCTAACTGAAGCCAATCGATGCTGCCTCTGGATGAACATTGAGCGTTTTGGGGGGGGGTTTGTATGAACAGTTCCCAGTGGGGGTTGGATGAACAGGAACGCGTGGTAGTAGAGGCCGTTGCCGTTGGATGAACAGTACCCCGATTGATCGAGCCGGTGGATGAACAGGACCCCATGGAGGGCTGGATGAACAGGACCCCGTGGAGGGCTTGTTGAACAGTAGCCGGTGAAGGGCTAGTTGAAAAGTATCCTATGGAGGGCTAGATGGACAGTAGCCCGTGGAGGGGTGGTTGAATAGGACCCTGTGGAGAGGGCTGGTTGAACAGTAGCCAGTGGAGGCTGGATGAACAGGAGCCCATGGATAAACAGTCGCATGTGGAGGCTGGAGGAGGTCGACGGTGGATGAACAGTAGCCCGTGGAGGCTGGAGGAGGTCGACGGTGGAGATGAACAGTATCCCGTGGAGTCCCATTTTGCGGTACACCACACCCCTCCCGATGAACAGGACCCCCATTTCGACCGTAGCGCTCCAACACAAGTCCGTTTCCTCTGTTTTGCGGTACGCCACACCCCTCCTGATCAACAGGACCCCGTTTCGACCGTAGGAGGTCCAAGAGAAGTCCGTTTCCTCCATTTTGCGGTACGCCAGACCCCTCCCGATGAACAGGATCCAGTTTCCACCGTGGCCGGTCGAACACAAGGCCGTTTCCTCCGTTCTGCGGTATGCCAGACCTCGTTTCCATTGCCTGTTCCGTCCAAGCCGGTTGGTTCCCGATTAACAATACGTGTTCCATTGCCTCCCGATGAACAGGACGCATTCCGTTGCCTCCCCATGAACATGACGATGGCGCAGCTTCTCCGTTCCGGCCCAGCTATGTACACGAGCCCTGGCCGTACGTATGCGCGAGTAGGTGTTCGAGACCCCGCCCATATGTATGTACGTGGCCATATTTTCTTTCTTGCACCCTGGCCGCTGTACGTACGTGTACATGCTACATGCCCGCCTCTACTGCGACACGTGCGCACCTCTACCACGACACGTGCGCGCCTCTACATCGACCAGTATGTACGTACACGTTCGCGAACAGAATGAGAAATCTACGTATGCTTCGACCAGGTGGGTCCCGACTGTCAGGCACTTCGTTGCGTGCGAAGATGTAGCTGGTGGGTCCCAGCAGTCAGGGGCGTGAATCATTTCTTTGCAAGTAATATGGACGCACTTCCTTGCGTGTGAAGATGTAGCTGGTGGGTCCCAGCAGTCAAGGGGGAAACGTTTTTTTCGTGAAATACAGTGGCTCGTCTGGTGGGTCCTTGGTGTTAGGTGGAGGAATAATTATTTTGCACGTAATAAGAGGCACTTCCTTGCTGCGGTCGTGGACCTAGCTGTCAGCCTCTCCACGTACAGTACTCTTCCGACGGAAGTGGTTTGTTGACCACATTGACCACATCGCGCCGAGAGCACCAGGGCGGTGGACGATGGTGAGGCCTAGGAAGGGGATGTCGCGGAGCCAGGGAAGACGCGGCAGTGGATGCCCACGCGAAGAGGAGTACGAGGGTTCACTGGTTCGGCTGTGGTGTGAGGCTGCCATCGCCGTAGGGCCTAGCCAGCGGTGGGGGTAGTAGGGGGCGTTGAGGCTTTCGCGGCAGCATAGCTGGCCATGGGAGGAAGGAGCAGGCGGTCTCGTCGGCGCTGGTTTGGGCGGCTGGTGCAAGAAGAGCAACGATTAAAGAAGCAGCAGGACCGTTCGATTCAAATCCAACGGTCACTGCTGCTAGAATCGTTTGGTGACTAAGTTGACAAGCCCTGTGTACGCGTCAACTTAATAGGCCTACAGGTCAGCCTCCCAACCGGTGCGCCCCAGATGTCAGTGGGAGGAATCATTTTTTCACGTAATAAGGAGGTAGTTGATTGCGTGCGGCCAGGACAGTGGAGGGAGTAGGGTGGGCCGGTGAAGCCTGTGCGGCATCACAGCAGGCCACAAGAGGTGGGAGCAGGCAGTCCCGCCGGCGCTAGTTTAGGCGGCTGGAGCAGGAAGATCAGAGATTGAAGAAGCACGTTGGCCGTTGGATGGACATCCAACAGTCACTGCTGCTAGAATCGTGTGTTGACTGACAAAGCCTTGCGTAAACAAGTCCGCCTCGAAATTTGAGGCGTGTACAACCCATTTGCTATTATTTTTACAATTTTTACTCATTTTCTAATTCATATGGAATTTATTGCAACCCATTTTCCATTTTTAGAATTGCTGCCTATTTTTTGGTCAGTACTAGGGTTAAAAAATTGAACTAAATATGTGCGAAATTTTGAAAATTCGGAAATTTTTGTTGGGGAACAAAATATTCTTAATCCAAAAATTAGTAGCCATACTAAAACAAATTAGTACTATGTCATGTTAAATCCAATGAAATAGAAAATATCAGGGAAGAACAAAAACAAAGAAAGAAACTAATTTCCCATTTGCTATAATTTTTTTGGAATTTTCAACCCCTTTGATATTACTTTTAACAGACACTGACCATACTCTTTGGCCAGGCCGGAATGCATCCCTCCTCGTCATGAAGACTTGCAGCCCAGTAAGTCAGAGAAAACAAATAGGCCTAGCTTGGGTATTCTTCAGAAAGAAATACTAGGCTACCTATTTTCCCAAAGAAAAAACTGCTGGGCTGGTCATGTTGTTAGACGGGCCACAGAGACCGCACAACCCAGTTTATAGCCTGCTCCTCCAAATTACTACTCAAAAAAAAGTTGTGCGATTCTGCCGTTAATTGACTATACGTTGAAAATGATGTGGGTCCCAAATATTAGCAGGGTGGATTAGAGTAAAAAATGAGGGGTGCATCTGAGTAGTAAAAGAGGCGCTTGCTTGTGTTCGGGAGTGGACCTGGTGGGTCCGTACTATCATACTCACAACTACAGTCCTCTCCCGATTCACTATGTTGACAGGGCCGAGCGGCGGCGCCGCGGCGAGCGCACCAAGGCGGAGGATAAAGTGCTGTCGCCAATGTGCTGGGCTGCGTTGGACATTCTTATTGAAAAATAAAAATGGACCGGAACTATTTATGACATTGACTACGATTTGCATGGGTTTGCTTGTTGCAGGAAGAAAATGGTGGGAGAAAGAAGACTAGTCGCTATCTTTGCCTAAGAATAATATCGACTGAATGGAACGACACTATCATAGGAAATAATATCCTCCTGTTAAATCATGAATTTAAAGAACTGGTGCATGAGCATTTAGCTTTATTTATTTATGTTTAGGGGAACATGAGCATGTACCTGGGCCGGATTCATGTGAGAGCCTCCCTTCCAATTAATTATGGGCTCCTCTATTGGGCCTTCATTAGTGGTCTGCATGTTATCAGCAAGTGAAAAATGTGTTCCGTACCAAAAAAAGTATGCGCTACGTACAGTAAGGGGCACTAAAGAATTGGACCGCGCAACGACTTCCAAAACATTGTGCTTGTCGTTCTAACAACACATTTATTCAACCAACAAACAAAATATACTACAGATTGTACATTGAAAACAGCAGCAGCAACAACCAGGGCTTGCGATGTAGCAGAAGCAGTAAGCAGGCCAAAAGAGTAAAGACGCAGCTCTCTCTTCCAAACCAAACATCAGCCATCATTACAAAAGGGCTACCAAAAGGAACAATTGTATGCATCAAACTAAATAAATATCCTACTACACCAAGTGTACGCATCTAACTAACTGGCTCAATTAGACATTACTATTTATTAAGGTGTGGAGATTGGCTGACGGCTTGAACCAGATGGGTGCCTGATAGGAGAAACTCCAGCCAGCAGGTCGAAGTCTGATACTTGCGACCCTCTCTCCTACTTTGGGCTGCAGAGCGTGGCGACACATATCATGGTATGGTGCATGCAGAGACGCATGGTATGCTGTGTACACACAATTTTGCCTGATGAACGAAACCGCGCTTCCATCATGATCCTTGCCGTCGGTTATCTCCTGGTTAATCGGATAATTCAGTCCGAGAAACAAAGAGCATGTACCAAGGCTACTTACCAGCCTCCAGTCAAAAATTCCTGAAGGCCCAGAGAAGCTGGGATCCTTCTCAAAGACCTTGCAGTGATTGTGATTGTATTCTGCGAAACAACACGTCCAGTACGTGCGAACGATCATCAATCCTTCATCGTCCTCTGATCGAGCCAGGAACCACCTGCAGCTGCCATGCCGCTTTTCTTTGGAAGGTTCTGGGATTAGGAAGGGTAGGGACACCAGGCGGCCTACAACATCATATTAAGTTGGAGTCAAATAAAAAAGGGCTCTTAATGTAGTCAATCTTAAGAATAGCATGTTATGAGCATGAATATTTTTTCAGTAAATGTTGATAGTAATATAAGCAAGCCATCGTGATATCATAGGAAAGTAACATACTGCTGTAGCAGCCGTTTGTAGCGATGACTGGAGTAGGCCAACAATACGTTTAGCCATAGAAGGAGTCGGCAGCGTAAATGAAGCCCTTGTGTTCAATGGCATCAGAGAACCATGGAGGATGTATGATACTGCGATGGACGTGCAGATTTATCCACTTACCGCAGTGACCTGTCAGATAGGCGAGACCGCGGTTGAAGAACGCAATTAGCTTGAAGTCTTTATAATTTGCAGATCTTGTGGGCACTTGGCAGATTACAACCTTGAGCAAATCAAACTTGGTATCATGCTGGCTACTCTAAGATTCCGAGTATTCTGGACCACGGTGCCAAAGCAGTGCAGTGTTAATCGAAGGAAGGGGATCAATCGCCGGTGTAGACCTCCACGCGCATCTAGTTGCCGCGACCGTCGACAAGCACCATCCAAGACGTGTTCATGCCGACCCAGTACATATCGTTAATGTAGTTGAGCGTGACGGGGATCGGATCACAGTCAAGAGGGTTGATGCTCGCCACCCTACGATCGTTATGCTGCGTGACACGCCGATTCTGAAGATCAGGTGGCATCACCAAGCAAGGAGCTGGCTGAAAAAGCTCTGGTCTGAGGGCTTTGAGTAAACGGTACAGCCCCGACCAGCACGTGGTGAGCAGCATGGTACTGAGATTGTCCACACGCGAAACAATGAGCTTGATTACCTCTATGGGGAGCGAACTCCAGCCACTCTTTCGGCGGATGCTGCTCGGTTCTGCCATTGTTAGTGCTTGGGATTCGGACGAGGGGGGAGGCGCCTTAGCGGGGATGGAAGATTGGAGAAGCGAATATGTGATGCAGGAAGTGGACAGGTGATGATGACAACAGCACGCCGCTTGACTTACGAGACACATACCAACAACGTAGGGTCACATCGATGCCAGACAACTTGCTTGAGTAATCACAGTACTGGTACTCCCTACATTACCTACTACTATGCCTAACTTGCCTGATTAGAGTAGTAGTGGAGTAGCACTGGAGGAGTAGTATATTCTAATCTAAAATAGTTACAAAGTTCAATGCCCGAGCGTGGAACGACTACGAACCGCGACGCAATTACAATGCATGTTTAGGGGTGGCACTTTTGTCAAATACTATGGCGTAAAAATAGGCCACCGTCGGATGGAAATATGACGGTTACATGGGATTTGCAAGGATTGAGCTCGTGGCGAACAATCGCCAGATATCATTACTAAAAAAGAGGTTAAAACACCCGGGCTATAACTTGCACCGGCTGACCACTAACAATGATACTAACATAGTTGTAAAATGGTCAAAGACCGTGTCCACGTGGTGTTTGGAATTATATGCAGAAAAATTAGCAAGATGCCCGTGCATTGCATGGAACATCAAGATGCATTTTTTACAAAACACCTGTTGTGATTGACCCATGCAAGAGTAATCCCATGTGTAAAAAGTAATGATATCTTGAGAATTTTATCAGAAAATGGTATGTCGACCATTTCATCAAAACAATGATATCTCAAGAAAGATGATAGATAATGTGAGGAGGAGTGGGGCGTGGTGGTGACTGGTGGTCGAACTGGGCGAAGGCATGGGGATGGACAGCACCGGCAGTGGCCACCATGCCAGATTGTTCCAGAGACTTCCTTTTTTCATTGCTCAGGAATGAGGTTGTGGGAGATAAGGATGAACGAGGCAATGCCTTATCTGTCAATGTGGAGAGAGGTGCGGGTATCTTTTGTAAAATTGTCATTGTTTGCTTTCTATCCGTCAGATATAGATCGGACAGTCTATATTATAAGATGGCAGGCACACCATCATCAGCAACTCGGTTTTTTCTCTACTCCTACTCCTAGAAAAGACTCACTTGGTGATGATGGTGTGTCTGCCATCCGACATTTCTAACCATTAGATCTGCATCTAACGACTGTGATGTAAGTTGTGGACTTTTGCAACAATTCCCACTTCTCCGCTCCAGTTTACACAAAACCCCTTAGTATCTTGAAACCAACCACATTCCTCCCTTACTTCATCAAAACATCCCAAAGAATATATTTGGAGTGAAACATAAGATATTTTTAGTGATATGTATATCAAAACTAAACTATTTTATTTCAAATTTGTGATTATGTTTTATTCTACTTTGGATCCGTTGCAACGTATGGGCTCATTGTTATAAAGGTTTATGTCTTACATTGTCCGCAATGAACACCTAGTGTACTGGTCCGGGCCAGATGCTCGCAGCGCGATGATCCGAGTTCGAATTCTATCCTAAACTTTAGCTTTTTATATTTTTTAATATATACTTCTTTCGCTACTTTACTTGCAGTGGAACCCACAGAGTACTTAGAATACATGATTAAGGACGGATTTGTTTCGTTTTAACTTTCTGTACGAATCTGTAGCCAGCCTGCAAGTCATGTACATTGTACTGATAGTGGAACCCACAGAGTACTTAGAATACAAGATTAAGGATGGATTAACTTTTTATAGAGGGAGAATCATACACGAAATTAACTCAAATGAATTGGACGTGACTCTATTATTCTCCAACGGCAACCGGCAAATTTCCTCCCGCGGGCCGGAGTAGATATCTCAGTTTGCATGCGGGTTTAACGGAGGGGTTTGATGGAGGCGAGGAGGCGTGTTCAGCCGGGCGTGCAGCGGACGGCGCAGTACTATTCGATTTGACAGCTACAGTATATTATAAAAAACAAAGAAGAGTAGTAGAGATAGAGATAAGAGTAGAGACTAGGGAGGAGCCCCATCTACTACTTTATGGGCTACTCCTGCGCTCCATTCGGCGGCTACAACATCCCTACAGCCACTCCCTCCCGCGCTCCATTTGGCAGGCGCTGTTGAAATTTGGGGAGCGCACTCTCGCGACTGCTGGCAGCGACGACTTCACCGACGACGACTTCTTCCCCGACCTCCGCAACCTCTTCCTCAATGACATGGGCGACAACCTCAACGCCAATGGTGCTGCTCCCGTTGCAGCGTATGTGTTTCTGTCCTTCCTGTTCGAAATCATGGTAGAATTCATGTTTCTAGTCTGTGTCCTAGATTCGATCTATTCATCTACTATGCTAGTCCACATGATTAGTTTAATCTCTGTTATAGCCGACATGATTTATTTTGTTCTTATTCGGACTAAATCTCGTAGTAACTTGCTCATATATTCAACTGGCGGAACGTCCCCTACAGGCACTCCCGTTTCATGGACGGCATGGTCGATTCCTCCAAGGAGCCCTTCGTCTACTGCTATGACTACCCGATGCCATTTTGGGGCTTGCTGATGGACATTGTGCATCACCTCACGCAGGCGTGCGACGATCACTACTGGCCCTTGGCAGAGAACATCAAGTACGAGACATGCTACCCGTTCACCATGCCGGAGTCGCTAGAGGATCACCTCCGCCTGCTAGTCTCGAAGGAGGACGGTAGCGTCTTCCTCTTGATCATGGGCATTGGCGAGGCCCGCGCAGGCCGCCGCCCCGTGTCTGTAGTGTGCGTCAGGGGCGACGCTGCTGACGCTGACACTAACACGAGGCCGATGTACGGGTGCGTGCTCACTATTACTACCCCTCGGAGGGACGTGGGCGACCACACTGGCTACGTCAAGCTGACTAGGACTGTGTCGAGCGGGGACCTTCCCGCCGATGTGGACACGGAAGATGCATGGCATGATTTGACCCCCAACAATGTGCACCAGGACTCCAAGGAGGTTCACCTGGACATATGCATTACCAAATTAAATGTTGATCATTAGCCTTCACTCAATGTAATCCGTTGTCTAAGCATGTGGAGACTTCCATGCATGATACTATTGCTCTATTGGAGTATTGCGCATGAATAAAAGTGTATCCATTTATTGTTTAGTCTAGAATCTTCCATGTATGAAATTTTTACTACAATACTGATGAAAGACTTATGATGAACCATTTCTTACATATCCTCTGCACCCTTCCAAGTCATCCTGATTTAATGCCTCCGTCTAGGTGTATAAGGGCATGGTTAATACTTAATAGTATAGCCAACTGTTGACTATAAGAAAGTGTCATGTCATCTGTAGCCAACATGTATAACAATCGATACTCAAAAACTAATTCTTAAAGATCATTTCTTGCAAAGCACAATAAGTGTTATTTCTTCACAAGTTTTGGATGCAGGTTAATAGTTGAACGCTTTTGTTTGCAAAAGATACTTTTTTATCTATTTCACCCAGATGTTTGTGAGCTCTAGAGATGAAATAATATCCAAAGAAACCTATCGATACCTGTTACACATGAGATGACGCCCACATACTTTGTCAAAATAAACAACTCCCCGATCAATGCATTTCACTATTCCGTGCAACGCACGGGCACCTTACTATAGATTGGTACGACCAAAAATTGAACTAAAATTATATATAGTATGATAAATGCTGATGCATGTCACCTAAAATTATATCATCGAAAACTATGTTCAAATACGAATCCAACAATATAGTTTTTTTGTTGACATGCACTAACATTTTGTCAGTTAAATCTGTAGTCAAATTCAATGGGGGACTAATAAACCACGACCGATGTAGTACTAGTGTAGAGGGCGGTGCTGCACGCGAGTCTCACCTCGCTCGTGGCGCTGCAGTAAACCCGTCATATCACCAAACCCAACCACTCCTAGTAATAAGAGGCCTGGTAAAATAAACAGACAAGCATCCATCACATCCCTCCATCTTTTTTGCATTTCATCTCTCTGCATTTACTTTATCCAGTTCATCTCGCACCCTCGATCCCTAGCTACTACTCCTAGGGCCAGTTCTTTTGGCGGCTTGAAAAATAAGTCGTCTCTTCCCCGGCTTTTCCCATATACTAGTCATAGTGGAGAGTAACATTAAAGGCGCCTCACTCATTTATTTGGGCCTCTAAACTACTACTAGTACCTCCGTCCTGGTTTATTCGTCACCATTGTAATTTGTGCTAAATTTTGACCAAAGATTTAACTGATAAAATGTTAGTGCATGTGACATGCACTAACATTTCATTGGTTAAATTTATGATCAAAATTTGACACAGATTACAATGGGGACCAATAAACTAGGACGGGGGTAGTAGTTATGGGATTACTAATCTAGAAGCCTAAAAGAACTGGCCCGTGGTACTCCTACTAGTAGTAGTACTCAAGTTGGAATTCCAATTGCGCGGCACAACTTGTTAGGCAAAAAATTAGATACAGGGTGTAGGAAGCGGTTTGGTAATTTGCATGCCTTTCCGACCAGTGAGATACTCCGTACAAAGTACGACAGAGAAATAACAACAGAGGAGGAAGCTAAAAGTAAACAATCAAACGAGCATTTTTGCATTTGTTTTGCATTGAATCGTTTCACAAGCTTGACTAGTGCTGTTTTTCTACTTTTACAAAAACCGCATCGTAATGTTAAAACATGCATTTGCACGTACATAAGTAATAGTAGTACTCCCTCCGCCTAGGTGTATAAGTCTTCCCTCCTTCTTGGTCACGGTGCACAACCAAAGATGACTTATTCACCTGGATGGAGGGAGTAGCATAGTCTGCACGCATATATAGAGAGAGACGTGTTGTGCGATAGTATATAGGAGTAGTAAAGTTTGTGCTATATGCACTTACTTACAAAATGTGTACGGATACACAAGGTTTCCAAACTTTTCCTTTTACATACTTAATTAAGGACGGTAATAATTCCTGGACGTTCGGGATTTATCATTTGCGTCCCCAAACTAATGAGATCGCCTTACGAAACTAAATTATACTCCTACTAAAAGCCACGACGCTCGCAGGAGCGCTCGTGGCGCACCACGAGTGCCCCGGTGCGTGGTCGTTTCCCAGCGCGCCGACACAACGCCTCTTCCTTAGCCTCGCAACTCGTGAGGTGCTAATTGGCGGCTTGCCGGCGGGCGAGCGTGATCTCACCTGTGTGGTGATCCGGCGCCAACAAGTACTCCTCATCGCTGGAAGCGTGCACCCGGTCCACGTCCCGCCAAGCGTAGATGAGGCGCTTGGGCCCGACTGCACTCAGGGCTTTGGCACGGGCGTCCTCCGCCACCCTCACGGCCCTCGCACGAGCCTTCTGCCAAAGAGCCAATTGCCTGACTCCCTCGGACGCGACATAGGCCTGCCAGGCAGCTTGTCCCGCGGCGCGCAACTCTTCCTCAGCCTTCTTTTCCGCCTCTATTTTGGCGCGCTCTGCCGGAGGCAAAGCCTCCCACAAGGCGACACACATTTCTTTCCAAAGCTCCTCAAGGATGGGGGGCTCGGCGGGGGGCGTGACGTTCTCCTCGTAGCGAGGAGCCGAAGCGTCCTCCGACGTGCGTGTTGGCAAGATTGGGAACGCAGACGCATCCACCTCGATGTGTCGCGGCGAGGAGCGGAACACCGACGTGTCCTCCTCGACTAGTGGCGGCGAGGAACGGAATGGCGACACGTGACCGTCCGGGCGGTGCAACGAGGGGCGATGCCATGGTGGTCGACGTGAGAGGGAGGGGGAGGAGATAGCGATGAACGTGAGCATTCTTCCGAATGCTGGGGAGGCGCAGTATTTATAGCGAGCAATGGCACACCTACGTAAGATATGGACTGAGCTGCACTGACTTAACTGCAGGTCTAGTTGCGTCGCAGACATGTGGGCTAGACCCCTGTTGGGCCCATATGTTAGTGACCCAATGCACCTACAGTTAAGTAACTGAAGCAGCGTCCCGTAAGATATGTTCCGTGATTAACGTAACAGCTACATGGGCATATTTGTTGGAGTAAATTATGGGGAGGGAAGGGGTGGAAATATTGCTGGTCACAATGGATTGGACGAGCGCGGGGGGAGGAGAGTCATGCATGCAGATTTTTTCCACACGGGGTGGAGTGGTGGGACCGCCGGAGAGAGAAGGAGAGTCAAGCAGGCATATTGTTTTCACACATGGACATGAAAAGATTTGGAGACAAACGGGCTTCCTGTAGGTATGGGGAACGGTGCATAATAAGTCATCTTGCATGCCGGGCTAGGTATAGTCTCAAGTCATTAAAAACATACACGCCCCACACATGTTCATATTTCAAGGGGCACTAAATTATTGCATGCGATGATTAAGGCTGGCCATAATGGTGGTATCTTAGCTGGTATCATGCACATGGGAATATCAAACATGCTGATGTGGCAAAGAATTAAAGAAGAGACGGGGTTAGAATAACTAGTGTTCATGCATGAATGCAATGCGATAATGCATTGGTAAACACATTTTTTGTGAAGAACGACATCATTAGTTGAGTACTTTTGCATACTACAAAAACTATTCCACCACCTCTATCTTAGTAAGAGTTGGTGAAAATTTTGAATCGAGCCCTTTAAAGTAGAAGGGAGGTAGTAGTACTCTAATAGCTAACCTTGTTATGATGACTAGATAGGACATGGCACACACCTTGACGGAGGAACTAGTCCGCATTGTGCATTTAAGTTCTATCTGAAGTCAATGTACCTCTACTTTGACCAAACTTATATAAAAATGTATCAACATTCAGAATGTCAAATCAATAGTTTTATACTCATTATGAAACGTAGTTCTTATACTCATTATAATCAAACACTTTACAAACGGTTGACAGAAGTAAAAAGGACCAGAGGGAGTATGATGCATGCAGACTAGGAAAAAAAAGCTCATTTATAGCCGGTCGAAGTCTCAAAGGGCGCGACCACATGAGGGAGGCGAAGGTCATGGGAGGCGCGACGGTTGACAGAATTAAGTGAAGTTACGCCGGCATGGCGTGTGAACAGGCACAAGCTATAACGTCAGGCCTATGATATGGGTCTAGTAGACATGACATCTAGTGGGTCCCGCATAGTACTCCAGAACTCTTTGGGGGCTTGCAGCCGTTTATCCACCGTGCAAGCCAACAACCCCACGCCGTTCGCACGCCCTACTCGTCCCTGTTTATCCATAGGCAGAGGATATACTCTTTGGGAGTACCTTACAACAGTTCGCTCCCAGTCGTCCCGTCCTTTCACATTACACCAGTTCAACTTCTCTTAACCCTCCTCCAAAATCCATGGCCTCCCAAATCTCCATGGTCGCCGCTGAGTACCAGGTTAGAGCCATCACCGACGATGAGTTCATCGTCATCTACACACGTGGATCCGTGACGGTGAAAGCATGCCTTGCTCGCTTCCTACGCATGTTCAACAGTTCAAAGGATGAGTGGGTCATTGGGCTAGATGTTGAGTACACCATAGTCCTGAAAAGAGAGAAGATTCTAAAGGAGGCAGAGAAGAAGAAGCCCGCCGTGATCCAGGTTTGCGTACATAACGTGTTCTTGGTCTACCACATATGCCATGCCGACATTGAGTGTCAGGATTTTAAGAACTTCCTCAAGGATGAAAGAGTGAAATTCGTTACTGTAGACTGTGGGAACGACAGGGATGTCCTGGGTATGATAGGCCTCGTTGTAGGCCAGCCCTTCGATCTACAGAAGGCAAGCCTGGTGTCCTCTTCTCAGCCTTCAATGCTGATCCTGGCAGCAGCCATGATTGATCCTTCGTACGCTAAACTGAAGAAACCTCACCACGAGTTTCATCACGCATGGGAGTCAAAGACATTAGATGAAGATCACATCATGTACGCAACAATGGATGCCTACCTTTGTTTAAATATCTACAAGGGTTGGATGAAGAAGCAGAGCCCAGTGTCCAGTTCAAGCAAAGAAGCGTCGGCAAAGAGGAAGAGGAAGAGCGACGAGGACGAAGTCGAGGAAGTGGACTCAGACTCAGACTCCGAGTAAGGTGGCAGTGTCGTCACTCATGCTGGTGCTACTGCAGTGTCAAGCAGACTAGTTGCTTAGTTTTATTTTAGGGGTGTGTTGTGCTGAGCCCCCAGCAGAACTATGTTTATGTTCTTTCTCGGTATTTGAACTTTATGTTCTTTCTCGTTATTTGAGCTCTTTAGTATGTACATTAGTAGTACTAGTATGTCTTACTACTGTTTTCTTACAGTTGGTACTACTGCTCGTATCTTCGTGTTCCTATTGTACTTAATATGTTCGTACTAGTAGTATAATTTGGGTCAGTCGATTTGTGAAAGAAGTTCGACGGAGCGAAAGAACAAGACAGTAGAGAAGCTACCCCCGTATCTATATTAGGGTGGCAGGGTGCCCATGATCTATCTTATGAGTGTTGGGTGTGGAATGCAGTTTGCCGGAAAAAATGGATCGTGCTCGGGGTTAAACGGATGGCGGGGTGGGGGAGCATGGTTGTGGCATGCAGTTCAGGGGAGGGCGGGGTGGCGGCAGCAGGCGGTTAGGCATGTGGCGGGGTGAGAAGATGAACAGTGCATCAATTTTGGAGGTTGAACAAGCCCTTCTAGCCATCCATGTTGCATCCAACGGCTCACAAGAGTCGAGTGACCCAAATTGTTCCTTCAGATTGCAGGATCCACGTGGCATTCAAGGACTCATAGGTAGATTTCCCGTCCGCACCCGGTTTGCGGGCTCCGCGCGGGCACGACCGGCTTCCGCCATGACAGCCACCATGCGCGCCTCCTTCGCGCGGGCGGAGACGACAATGACACGCTAGTTCCTCCTCGCCGACGTGCTGGAGCATGCGCTCGTCCTCCTCTTCGTATGCTGCATGCATAGATGCGGCTCCACCAGCTGCTCGCGTGCTTGGCAGCGCGACGACATCGCGAGGAGGGATTGCAGACGATGTGAGCGGGCGAGCCTTCGGCTTCATGGCACATGGATGGTGGTGACACGGCGGTGATGGGCGAGAAATTGTTGGCCGGAGCAGGCGGGTGCCGGCATGCGCAACGGCGGTGGCATATTGATGAGTGCGCGTGTGGGAGCTTAGCTTAGTTTTATATAGGGTTGGTCAAACTTAAAATAAAACGGTACTAGTACACATAAACATTAGACCGAGGCAGCGCTTATATTAGTTACCACAACCACGATACGGAATCATGTGCAAGTGCGTCAACCGTGGCCGCGCGGTCGATCACATGGTACGTCACCGTGTCACGCTCGAAGGACATCCACCGAACCTTTTTGTGTGTGTGTGCGAAAACAATCCCCGAATATTACTCAACTTTTTTTCCTAGAAAAGTTCTTGATGCTACAGTATTTCCATATATTTGAACTTAGCTCCAGCTCGTGTTTATTTGGATTTGGATGTTTTAGATGCGCACTAGTTTTTTTAATACTGATTTTGTGTGTGTGTTACTGAGAGAGAACGTGTGTATGTGTCCATATGTGTGTTGTGGCGGAAGGGCAATGTGGAGACAGTGTGCGTGTGATAGAGACATAGAGAGGTGTGAATGTGCAAATGATCATGCATGAGTGAGACATAGACAGATGCTGATACGCTGTGAATACATGAGAGAACGGTCTTCTATTTTACTTGTGTGAGAGAGAGAGAGGGGGGAGCATCCGTAACACAACAATCATCTCTCTCGATTCATCCATCCCTCGCACGATCGCATGGAACACATGCATCAACGCACACATTTTGACACCCTCACCCGGCCCCTGCCCACCTCAAGGCCCGCACATCGCTCTCTATCTCGCACGCACAATCTCTTTGTCAAAACCCTATTTAGCATGTAGCTTTTCCTAACATAACACACATTTCTCTCCATAGGTTTGATTTCTCTCAATCTCTGACACACACACACACACACACACCGCACACACACCCCCTTCCCCGAGCATACAATTCATCCCCATCCAAGGTTATATGGCGACCACTCTCGCTTGTGCTTCTCTGCACCCCAGCATGCACAACACCTCAATCTTCAAAGAGGGCATCGAGGAGATCGAAGACGGCAACCACACTACACTAGAGAATGCAGGGCCATTTGGAAGCAGGATGTTGTGACGATAGCTGACTGACTCCTCCCCCTCTCTCCCGCACAAAATTACCAATCCCTCTCTCCCCCGCACAAAATGATCAATCCCTCAACCCACGAGATCCTTCCCCTCTCGTCCATGCTTTTGCAGCTCTCTCATCAAACCTGTTGTCTCTTCTCCTTCCATGTGTACAGAATCCCGATGCACATGCATCTCACGTATATTACATGTCTCCATCTTTCTCACAAACCTAACTTGTTCCTCTCTCTTTCTCTCTCTATCTCTCTCTGCCTCGTTAGGTTTGTGTCCTACTCTCTTGTCCACATACATACAATCTTTCCCGCCCTATCTGCTCCATCTTCGCAAGCTCTCTCTACACGTTTCATTCCCACATTGGGATGTGTTCAAAATGTTGCTTTTATAATGGATGATGTAGAGTTATGGTTGGTTTTGTTGCATCCTAAGTACTCCCTCCGTTCCAAAATAGATGACTCAACTTCGTACTAACTTAGTACAAAGTTGAGTCATCTATTTTGGAACGGAGGGAGAAATAACTATGAAATGCATTTAGTTTCTCATTTGACTGGGATTATGTGAGTTTGAGCATATTGTGAAGTACTATAGACCCCGTATACATCTTGGAATTCAACAATGATTGCAACTATTGAATTGTATAGACCATTACATTCAAAGTCAGTAGCTTAATATATTTATTTCACAATTACAACAAATGATTAATTCAGTACAAACTAAGAAAACAAATGTGTACTCCCTCCGTTTTTATTTAAGTTCACGTATTAGCATTGGTCAAAGTCAAGTTTTGTAAACTCTCAGAAAGTTTATAACAAAAAATATTAACATATACAATACAGTAACAAATAAATACCATTAGATTCATTATTGAATGTACTTTCACATCATACATATTTGTTATGATAAATGCTTATATTTTTCTATAAACTTGGTCAAACTTTAGGAAGTTTGACTTTGGTCAAACCTAATATGCAAAGTTAATAAAAGTGGAGGGAGTACTAGTAGTTACTAGTACTACTCGCTAGTTTCTTAGCCCAATCACCCGGCACGCCACACGGGGAGTTCAGTGTCACAAAATTTTGAGGTCGACAGGAAAATCTCCCGCGACCCTGATTCGAGCAGTGCGAAGTTACCATCATAGCCTTCGGAATAGGCCTATGGATGACGCTTGGTAGGGGGCTGTTTTCATAACTTCAGGTTCACCCTACCCAGCCAACCCCACCCCGGCACCCTGAGTATTACACCTGAATACTCCCCATTTTCTATACCCACCGCAAAATAGACTTCTCCACGGCACCGCAGCCTTCGTGCTCCTCCCCTTCTACATCGGCGCACTCATCCACCGCAGCGCATCTGCCTCATCGACAACCTCGTACGCCGCATTGGAGCCGGTCCACCGTCGTCGTCGTACATGGAGCCTCTTCCCCAGCACCGTCTTCCACGATCTCGGATCTGCTTCCCGGAAGCCGACGCCAAGCGCAGAAGCACCACCATCGTGGAAAATGAACTGACTCCCGTTGCCGACCATGATGCACAGAGGCTGCCGCGACCATCGTTCTCCTCCTCGATTGGTAATGTGTGTATTGAATCACTTAGCAGTACATGTGCAGTTCCAATTTTGTTCATACCTACCCTTCAAATTTCCTGGTTGCTATTTTGCCATGAAAGTAATTGGTTATAGCATCCATTGTCCAACAGAATATCAGCTTGTAATTGTGTGTCGCTCCTGTATCGCGCTATGCTTGGGTAGGTTCTTCATCTGCAACCAGTAGTGTGGCAAATGATGAAAAGTTTTTTAGAACTAGCAAGATGCCCATGCGTAAAACGCATCAATATGCATTTGTATGAGTAGTTTATCTTGTAGGAGAAATGGATGAACGAGGGAAGGCCTTGTTTGCAAATCTAGAGAGGGGTGTGGGTATCTTTCTGCAAAATTGCCATAGTTTCCTTCCTATCCGTCGGATATAAATCGGACGTCCTATATTGCAGGATGGCAGGCACACCATCATCACCAACTATGTTTTGTAAAAGAAAAAAACAGTAGAGAGTAGAGAAGTAGAGATAAATATTAAATATAAAATAAATATAATAGTAGACAAGAGAGTAGAGATAGCAAGGACATCGGGAAAGAATCGCGCGCGCGGGAAAAATTGGCCGGGCATGCGCTAGTTTTGGCGCGCGGTGTCCGGCGCGCTTTATAAAATCCAACGCCCTCCCACCGCTCTGTGCCTTGCCACCGCTCTCTCCCCACTCTATGCCTTGCCACCACTCTCTCCCTGCTCTTTCTCGCCTTGCCGCCATTGCGCCACCATGCCACCGCGTCGCTGAGAAACTTGGGGATACCGCGGCGCCCCCGCGAGCCCCTCTAGCGGCTTCTTCGCCGAGATCCAGTTCCGTGGGATGTGCCTCAGCCTCGGCAATTTTGACACTGCCAACGAGGCTGCCCACGCGTACGGCGCGGCGGCGTGGCACCTCCGGTGGCCTCATAGAACATTGAACTTTCCCAACGTGCCAACGCGGGAGCGGGCGCAGGAGCTCGCGCCTCTGCCGCGGCTTATCACCGACAACCAGAGGCGGGAGCACCATATCGGCATTGCCGAGATGGATGAGGAAGCCATAGCACTGTGGCGCCAATGCTTCCTGCGGGACGTCATCAACGAGCGCGAGTTCTACGTGCAAAGGAGGGCGGAGAGGGAGAAGAGGAGGGCGGAGCGAGCCGCCTATCGCGAGGACAAGTGTACGTGAAAAGCGGATGCTCAATTCAGCATGAGGCTAGGAGCAGCGTCGCCTTGGGAATCTGACGACAATCAGTATCTTCACGCCTACATTGAGACGTCAGGGGAGGACATCACCGAGGAGGAGTCGGACGATGAGAAGTAGTTGAACTATCTATTTTTTATCTATCTATGCTGAGAACTATCCTCTGCTCTCTATCTCTACTTCTCGATCTCAGCACTATAAATGCTTTTTTAAAGTGCCGCGCGTTGCGCTTATGTTGGAGATACTCTAACATGGCAGACGAGTGCTTTAATGTTGCCCACAAGATGAGTGAGTATTACTAGTAGTATATTTTTCTTGCCATGTTGAGATTTTAAAACCACGAGTGCGAACATGCAGAGGAGCAATGAAGACCAAACACAAGATATTGGGGACATCTTCAAGGAGTGTGGCAAGTTAAAGAGGAGATGCACCGGACCTGTAAAACAAGCTTTGGTAAGTAACACCCTTTCAATTACTTTCGTTTAGCCTCGTGTTCTTCGATGTGTGTATGTTGTAGTTTCTGTTTCTCTTAGCCTCGTGTTCTTCGATGTGTAATAAGAAGAGTCTTAGTCGTCCTAATGCTTTCATTTTTAGCTTGATGTAGGAAGTGGGTGTTCTCACCTTGTAGTCTGTTTTTATAGTTTTCCTTTCGAATTCACTTCTGCGAGTCCTGTTTATCTGACTTCTACTAAATGGATCTGGGTTGCTCTGAGTATTGATCTAAAAAAGAAGTAAATTCATGTTAGGATGTAGTTCCTGTGAGGAGGGAAGTATGGTCAACCTCAAGATCATGTTTCCAAAATGAGGCTGGATTACACACAAGGTGCCAGTTCCCTAATGATGCTGGATTAGACACAAGGTGCAAATTCCCAGATGATGCTGGATTACACACAAGTGAGGTGGAGTCATCAACTGTTCCTTTCCTCGTGGATCTAGTAAAGGCTAAAAGAAAGCGTGCAGCAGCCCTTGAGAATGTAGCTGAGTTCCCGAAGAAGCGAAAAGAGTAATCAGATGCTCTGTTCACCCAAGCCAAAGAAGAGATGGAAGAAGCCAGAAATAAGCTAGCAAAGGCAGAGCAGGCTAGGCGTCTCCTGCTATCTAAAACTGTTGTCAATACAAAATTTCCTTCATAATAGCTGGTTCAAATGTTTATCCAGTCATCATGCCTGTTGTGATGTCCGTGCATCTACTGATGTGCCACAAAATAATTTTTTACGGGTCATGTAATAGCAGCAATAACTTTCCAAACAATAACAGATGAAGCATTGGACATGGTATAGTTCACGCGCAAGCCCGACATTCCAAGTTCAACTTCCACATCAAACTCATGTTCACACATATCTGCACATTCGTAGATAATGTCCACCAACCATGATTCACTTCAAAGCCAAAAAAAATGTGAGGAGAGTTATAATTAAAGAAAAACCTCCAGTTCCTGCTACCACTACGAGCACAACAAGTCAAGACCATGTGTAATTAATTATATTTTGGTCATTTTTTGTGTACTAAAATGTCGGCCGGCTCGCGGAAGGACGTGTTGCCGACACACGCGCGGATTCAACAGAGGCAGGGCAGGGCAGTCTGAAGCCGGTTGCATGCAGCGAGGAGGCGTGTTCAGCCGGGCCTGCAGCGAGTGGGGCCCTCTTGGCCGACGCGCCGGTTCAATGCCTGCACTATGAGAGGTCACGTCTGTGTCAAAGCAATCACTCCCTCCAGTCCTTTTTTGTTTGGGTATAAAAAATTTCGTTTTCCATGCACATTTTACAAGTAAAATTCGTGGACAAAATTTGACCCAAACTACAATGGGGACTAGTAAACTGGAACGGAGGAAGTAGTTTTTTTTATCAAAGAAGTGTTTCCCCCTTCTGATTTTCATTACTGAAAACCAACATATAAACCATAGTATTTTCCCTAGAACTACCAGGTTCAACATCTCGCAACATAAACCCATACAACCATACGCCAAGGAGGTAGTAGTTATGAATTCCATTTTCGCTCCATACCAATCGTTCTAAAAACTACTTAGCGTGCCATTGAATATCGGAACTCTTACCCTGCTAAAAAATGATATTTTAAATGTGGCTACTCGATCCATGGCAACCGGCGAGCCACCGCATCCAGGTCGTTCACCTATGGCCCTGACCATCAACTCCTACGGATCAAATTATCACGCGAGCTGACTATTCCTACAAAATACACCTAGGGTTTTAGGGTTTATTTGTTAACGGTGCCTTTACGTAACTCTCATGTGTGTGAGACAGCGAGAGACCGACTGCGTGCGTGCGCCTCTTCTCTTCATATATGTACTCCACCATTTGTCTAGTGTCCAAAAAATTATACACTGGTAATAACTACTCCCTCCGTTCCAGAATGTAGTGCCTATAGATTTTTTGAAAAGTCAAACCTCACAAACTTTGACCAAGTTTGTGGAGAAAAATACTTACATCTAGAGTGCGAAACATATATCACTAGATTCATCATATGATGTAGTTTCACATTATATTTTTTTTGCTATTGTAGATATACATATTTTTCTCTAAAAACTTGGTCAAAGTTTGCAAAGTTTGACTTCTTAAAAAATCTATAGGCACTACATTGTGGAATGATGCGTTGCCACACGATCAAAGTTGATTAATACATATTCACTGGTTTGATAGAAAAAAGAGTCTAGTTTTGAAATACGTATATCACTGAAAATATGTTATGTTTCACTCAAAATATATTCCTTTGGCGGTTTTGATGAGATAAGGGAGGAATGTTGTTGGTTCCAAGATTCGAGAAGTGGTATATGTCTAATTTCTACTCTTACTAGCAAGATGCCCGTGCGTTGCACGGAACATCAAGATCTTGTGGGAGAAAAGGATGAACAAGGGAAGGCCTTATCTGCAAATGTGGAGAGGAGTGCGGGTAAATTGCCATAGTTTCCTTCCTATCCGTTAGATATAGATAGGATGGCCTATATTGCAGGATGGCAGGCACACCATCATCATTGACTATGCTTTTTTATAGAGTAGAGATAAAAGCAGAGTTGGTGATGATGCTGTGTGAGGGAGTCCTGGATTTGGGGGTGTTCGGGTAGCCGGACTATACCTTCAGCCGGACTCCTGGACTATGAAGATACAAGATTAAAGACTTCGTCCTATGTCCGGATGGGACTTTCCTTGGCGTGGAAGGCAAGCTTGGCGATGCGGATATTCAAGATCTCCTACCATTGTAACTGACTCTATGTAACCCTAACCCTATCCAGTGTCTATACAAACCAGAGGGTTGTAGTCCGTAGGCAATCAACTCCATATACAACAATCATACCGTAGGCTAGCTTCTAGGGTTTAGCCTCCTTGATCTCGTGGTAGATCTACTCTTGTACTACCCATATCATCAATATTAATCAAGCAGGACATAGGGTTTTACCTCCATCAAGAGGGCCCGAACCTGGGTAAAACATCGTGTTCCCTGCCTCCTGTTACCATCCGGCCTAGACGCACAGTTCGGGACCCCCTACCCGAGATCCGCCGGTTTTGACACCGACATTGGTGCTTCCATTGAGGGTTCCTCTGTGTCATCACCTTTAGGCCCGATGGCTCCTTTGATCATCAACAACGATGCGGTCCAGGGTGAGACTTTGCTCCCCAGACAGATCTTCGTCTTCGGCGGCTTCGCTCTGCGGGCCAATTCGCTCGGCCACCTAGAGCAGATCAAAAGCTACGCCCCTGGCCATCAAGTCAGGTTTGGAACCTTAAACTACACGGCTGACATCGGCGGAGACTTGATCTTCGACGGGCTCGAGCCACGGCCAAGCGCGCTGCACTATCTCGAGGGGCATGATCTAGCTCTGCCCCCGGACAGTGTCCTGGAGGCCGCACATGCATCGGTTCCGACCCCTAACTCGGAGCCTATTGCGCCAATCGAGGATGAGCGGTTGGACGTCACCTCGGGGGCTGCGATCCCGAAAGCGATCGAGCCGAACGCTAGCCCCGCACTCTGCACGACCCGTGACTCCGAGGATCCGGACTCCTCCCCGGACTCCGAACCCCCCGCGCCCCTGCCAATCGAATCCGATTGGGTGCCGATAATGGAGTTCACCACCGCAGACATCTTTCAGCATTCGCCTTTTGGCGACATCCTGAATTCTCTAAAGTCTCTCTCTTTATCAGGAGAGCCCTGGCCGGTCTACGGTCAGCGAGGGTGGGATACGGACGATGTGGAAATTCAAAGCCCACCCACCACCCACTTTGTAGCCACTGTCGACGATCTAACCGACATGCTTGACTTCAGCTCCGAAGACATCGACGGCATGGACGACGATGTAGGAGACGAACAAGAACCAGCACCTGTAGGGCGCTGGAAGGCCACCTCGTCATATGACATATATATGGTGGATACTCCAAAAGATGGAGATGGCGATGGAACAGTGGGGGATGACGCCCCCAAGAAACAGCCAAAGCGCCGGCGTCAGCGGCGCCGCTCTAAATCCCGCCAAAGCAAAAACGGTGATTCCGGCACGGGAGATAATACTACCCCAGATAGCACCGAAGAACACCCACCTCAGCAAGATTCGACACAAGAAGATGGAGAAGCCAGCCCTCATGAGAGAGCGGCAGACCGAGAGGTCGAGGATGATAACTATACGCCTCCCTCCGAAGATGAGGCAAGCCTCGATGACGACGAATTCATCATACCATCAGACCCCGCCGAACAAGAGCGTTTTAAACGCAGGATTTTAGCCACGGCAAGCAGCCTCAAGAAAAAGCAGCAACAGCTTAGAGCTGCCCAAGATTTGCTAGCTGATAGATGGACTGAAGTCCTTGCGGCCGAAGAGTATGAACTCGAACACCCCTCCAAGAGTTACCCGTAGCGCAGGCCGCTACCCCGATCAGAGGAGGAAGCACCTACATCACCAGCGCATGACATGGCAGACCGGCCACCTCGCGGCCGCGACAGAGAGGCCTCTCGGCCCTCCACCCAAGCCATGCCCCGACGCTGCTCAACTAAGGCACGGGAAAATGCTCCCGACCTGCGAGACATACTGGAGGATAAGGCAAGACAAACAAGATCAATCTACGACATGTGACAATGATCTTCACGCCGGATACAACAAATCCGGCTGGGCCGAACACAATAGACATAGCTCTTCCGAGCTGCGTCGTGATATAGCCCAGTACAGAGGCGCCGCACACCCGCTATGCTTCACGAATGAAGTAATGGATCATAAAATCCTAGAGGGTTTCAAACCCGTAAACATCGAATCATACGATGGCACAACAGATCCGGCGGTATGGATCGAGGATTATCTCCTTCACATCCACATGGCACGCGGCGATGATCTATACGCCATCAAATACCTCCCGCTCAAACTTAAAGGACCGGCCCGGCATTGGCTTAACAACTTGCCAGCAGACTCAATCGGTTCTTGGGAGGACCTGGAAGCCGCATTCCTCGACAACTTCCAGGGCACTTACGTGCGACCGCCAGATGCCGACGACTTAAGCCACATAATTCAGCAGCCAGAGGAATCGGCCAGACAATTCTGGACACGGTTCCTAACATAGAAAAACCAGATAGTCGACTGTCCGGACGCAAAGGCCCTAGCAGCCTTCAAGCATAACATCCGCAACGAGTGGCTTGCCCGGCACCTGGGACAGGAAAAGCAGAAATCCATGGAAGCCCTCACGACACTCATGACCCGCTTTTGCGCGGGAGAAGACAGCTGGCTAGCTCGCAGTAACAACTTATCAAAGAACCCTGGTAATTCGGATACCAAGGACAAAAGTGGCAGGACATGTCGGAATAAGCAAAAACGCTGCGTTAACAGCGATAGCAATGAAGACACGGCAGTCAATGTCGGATTCAAAGGCTATAAATCCGGTCAGCGGAAAAAGCCATTCAAAAAGAATACTCAGGGCCCGTCCAGTTTGGACCGAATACTTGATCGCTTGTGCCAGATACATGGCACCCCCGAAAGGCCAGCCAATCACACTAAGAGGGATTGTTGGGTGTTCAAGCAGGCAGGCAAGTTAAGGGCCGAAAACAGAGACAAGGGGCGGCACAACGACGACGAGGAGCCCAAGCCACCGAACAACAATGGACAGAAGGGCTTTCCCCCACAAGTGCGGATGGTGAACATGATATACGCAACCCACATTCCCAAGTGGGAGCGGAAGCCTGCGCTACGGGACGTATACGCGATGGAGCCAGTCGCCCGAAAGTTCAACCCATGGTCCTCCTGCCCGATCACTTTTGATCGAAGGGACCATCCCACTAGCATCCGTCATGGCGGCTTCACGGCATTGGTTCTCGACGCAATCATCGACGGATTTCATCTCACAAGAGTCCTCATGGACGGAGGCAGTAGCCTGAACCTGCTTTATCAGGATACAGTGCGGAAAATGGGCATAGATCCCTCAAGGATTAAGCCCACAAGAACGACCGTTAAAGGCGTTATACTAGGTGTAGAAGCCAACTGTACAGGCTCAGTAACACTTGACGTGGTCTTCGCATCCCCGGACAATTTCCGAAGCGAAGAGTTAATCTTCGATATAGTCCCGTTTCGCAGTGGCTATGACGCCCTGCTCGGACGAACCGCATTCGCAAAGTTCAATGCGGTGCCGCACTACGCATATCTCAAGCTCAAGATGCCAGGCCCTCGAGGAGTAATTACGGTCAATGGAAACACCGAACGCTCCCTCCGTACGGAGGAGCATACGGCAGCTCTCGCAGCGGAGGTACAAAGTAGCCTTCTCAGGCAATTCTCCAGTCCGGCCATTAAAAAGCCAGACACTGCCAGGCGCGCCCGGAGTAACCCACAGCAGGACCGCCTGGCACACTCTGAGCAAGCGTAGCAATGCGGCCCCAACCCCAGCTTTCGCTACATAGCGAAACCAGTACCTCGCGTACATAACTACGCCCTTGAAATACCATGGGCATAGGGGAAGGGGCACAATAACGGCACGCCCAAAATACGGCTTAAAACGTACTAGGGGCTGCAGGATTCTTTTTTTAATTTTTTCTTACTTTCAGGACTCCATACTTCGGACGACCTGTTCGGCAATTCGACTGCCGCACAAACGATGCAAGATCCAGGGAGGCAGACAAGCCATGCCGCATTATGGAACTCCCAGGTGGTCTGTGTTACGAGCGATATACCATTTTTTAAATACAATTCCGCGGCCTGCCCCTGGTCAGGACATACTGAATAGTCCAATATCTTTTGCTTACCGCACTATTTGTATCGTTCGGCTTTGATAAATAGCCTCTCTATAAACAATGCTTAGCTTCTTGTCTATTTTTTTGCATTATCTTCTTTTCACATCTATGTTTATTAAATGACATGATTGCACCCGTACACCATGGTACGACAAACACGCCAGGGGCTTTAGTACCCCTCATAATGGTGTGAGAAGTCCGTACACTTTCACAAGTGCGGCACCCCGAACTTATAGCACTATATGCATCGGCTCCGAATCATGATTTGGGTCAATAGTTGGGTTTGCCCGGCTCCTATGTTTTGGTGCCTTACGTTCCGCTCTATCGGCTAAGGTAGCACTAGGAGAACCACTTCGATTGTGCCCTGGTTCAGCTGGGTTAAGCACCTCAGTGGAGAAAGCTAAAACTGACTGTCATGATGTGGCGAGAGACCGGTCGCTGTTCGAGAGGTTTTTCGAGTCCCTAAAGGCTTATGCCGCTTCGAGCGAGGAGCTGGCTTTGTCCGGCCAAGGCGTGGATAGCACCCCGAACTCGGTCTTCCGAACTAGGGGCTTCGCCAAAATTTAAAATTATAGAGTTCTATGGCTAAGTGAGAGTGTTCAAGCATTATAGTCCGATTGCCTGGTTCGTCGTGCTGAGCGCCTCCCTCGAAGGACCCAACTATGGGAAAAAGAGCGCTCAGGTTTATCCCGAACACCCTAGCACTAGTGGCACGGGGACAGAAGACGACGACTGGCTATCTCTCAATTTTTGATAAACGGCCGCATAGAAAGTAATATTTTAAATTCAATAAGCATTGCTTAGCGCATATGAACAAGTTTTCAGCGCACAGGATAAACACGAGCGAGCTCATTCAAATATCACATCCTTGGTACATTCATCCGCCACAAGGCGGGCACCTGCAAGAACATCCTTGTAGTAGTTCTCGGGCTTGCGATGCTCCTTCCCCGGCGGCGGCCCGTCCTTCCCAAGCTTCTCACCGTCCAGCTTACCCCAGTGCACCTTTGCACGGGCAAGGGCCCGACGGGCACCTTCGATGCAGACGGAGCACTTGATTACCTCAAGCCTCGGACAGGCCTCCACCAGCCGCCGCACCAGCCCGAAATAGCTCCCCGGCAGGGCCTCTCCAGACCACAGCCGAACTATGAAGCCCTTCATGGCCTGCTCGGCTGCCTTGTGGAGCTCGACCAGCTGTTTCAGCTGGTCGCTCAAGGGCACAGGGTGTCCGGCCTCAGAATACTGAGACCAGAACACCTTCTCCATCGAGCTACCCTCTTCAGCTCGGTAGAATGCGGCGGCGTCGGATACGCTGCGGGGAAGATCTGCGAATGCCCCTGGAGAGCTCCGGATTCGAGTAAGTAACAGGTAGTTCACTTTTATATTTCTGCTTTGCATAAAGAATGCCTTACCCGCTACTATCTTCCTCATCTCCTCCAACTCTTGGAGGGCCTTTTGGGCTTCGGCCTTGGCAGACTTGGCAGCCTCTAGGGCCGTTGCAAGCTCGGATGCTTGCGCCTTCGACTCCAGCTCCAAACTCTCATATTTTTTTATGAGAGCCTGAAGCTCTTGCTGCACCTCACCGACCTGAGCCCCAAGTCTGTCTCGCTCGGTGCACTCCGCGGCCGTTTTCTTTTCGGCCTCAGACAGCGCCTGCTTAAGGGTCGCCACCTCAGTCATGGCCCCTACAATAAGCAGTGCAATCCTGTTACTCTTTTTGCAATCAAGCCTTTTTATAGGGACTTTTTCTGTAAGGTATTTCTTACCTTCTTCCTCCTCGAGCCGCCGCTTGGCAAGGCCGAGCTCTTGCTCGGTCCGCTCGAGGTCCTACTTCAGGACACCCACCTCCGCAGTCAGTGCGGCGGTGGATAGCAGTGAAGCCTGCATACGCATATTGACTCTTTTTTGTTAGACTCCTGCGATATTTAATAGATCCTCTATTCAACTTTTCTTTCCGAACGCCAAACAGAGCATCAGGGGATACTGTCTATGTGGTAATATTTTTACATATTTTTACTTACCTCGAAGCCTGTTAGAAGGCTAGCACAAGCTTCAGTCAGTCCGCTCTTGGCGGACTGAACCTTCTGGATCACCGTACTCATAATAGTATGGTGCCCCTCGTCGATGGAGGCATCGTCAAGCACCTCCAGCAGATTGTCCGGCACCTCCAGTTGGACGGAGGCCGCCGGCTCAGAAGGCTTGCTCCTCTTGGAAGGAGTTCGCCTACCGTGGTCCGAAACTGTGGAAGATTCCTGCGCGGTGTCCGGCACAAAGCCGTACTGAGAGCCCTGGGGAACCTTATCCCCTTCACCCCTGGAGTCCGGGAGGTTGCCTTGCGGCTCCTCCGGGACCACCTCCTCCTGCCCCAGAGCTTGTCGCGACGCCACTTCGGCGTCGTCTGCAGTGCGGGGGGAGACAGCGGGCGGAACTGAGTTCACGTCCGATGAGTCCAGGGAGCCGCCCGACGATTCGTCGAATTCGGCCCGGGGCGGACTGCATAATTACATTCGACATTAGGGAAAGCTGTGCAAAAAAGGAACATCATGAGTTATTCTGATATCCGAACTTACGATTTCGCCGGACGCTTGGCTCTGTTTGGCCACTCCTCTTTGCCCTCTTCGGCGTTGGGGGCGTAGTCCGGCGGAGGGGTCTTCCTTTTCCTAGACCCCTCGGCCTCCCCTGTTGGGGCGGCCTTCCTCTTCCCTCCTCCCTCCGCTGGGGGGGAGTTTTCTTCTTCCTCCTCCTCGTTTTCGCGGGAGGAGGGCGTCTCGGACTCGTCAGATGACGAGTCCGACACCACCACGTTGCAGGAACTCTTTCGAGTCCCCGTGGTCTTCTTCTTCTTGGCCTTCTTCTCCGGCACCACATAAGGCGCCGGAGCCAGCAGCTTCGCTAGTAGAGCTGGGGCTGGGTCTTCGGGCAGCGGAGCCGGACAGTTAATCGGTCCGGATATCGCCCGCCAAGCCTATCAAAGGTAAGGGAGTTTAGATCCCGCATAGAGTCAAACTATGAAAAAATCTTAACATCCTGTAAAAGGTGTAGATGGCATACGCGGTCCTCGGAAGCGGATGCGGGAGCCTCGGCGCCCTTGAATAGCATCTTCCAGGCGTCTTCGTACGTCGTGTCGAAGAGCCTGCTGAGGGTTTGATGCTGCGCCGGGTCGAACTCCCACAGATTAAAATCCCGTTGTTGGCACGGGAGGATCCGGCGGACGAGCATAACCTGGATTACATTAACAAGCCGGACTGGCTTGTTCACCAGGGACTAGATGCATGTTTGCAATCCGGTCACCTCTTTTTCGTCACCCCATGACAGGCCCGTCTCTTTCCAGGACATAAGCCGCGTGGGGGGTCTGGATCGGAACTCGGGGGCTCCGGTCCATTTCGGATCGTGCGGCTCGGTGATATAAAACCACCCGGATTGCAATCCCTTTAGGGTCTCCACAAAAGAGCCCTCGAACCATAGGACGTTGGCCATCTTGCCTGCCATGGCGCCTCCGCACTCCACCTGGCTGCCGCGCACCACCTTGGGCTTGACGTTGAAGGTCTTGAGCCAGAGGCCGAAATGAGGGCGAACGCGGAGAAAAGCCTCGCACACGACGATAAACGCCGAGATGTTGAGGATGAAGTTCGGAGCCAGATCGTGGAAATCCAGGCCGTAGTAGAACATGAGCCCCCGGACAAATGGGTGGAGTGGAAAACCCAGTCCGCGGAGGAAGTGGGGGAGAAATACTACCCTCTCATGGGGCCTTGGGGTGGGGAGAAGCTGCCCCTCTTCGGGAAGCCGGTGCGCGATGTCCTTAGACAGGTATCCGGCCTTCCTTAGCTTCTTGACTTTGCCCTCCATGGCGGAGGAGACCATCCACTTGCCTCCCGCTCCGGACATTGTTGGAGAAGGTTGAGGTGGGAAGTGCGGGCTTGGGCGCTGGAGCTCGGGTGCACAGGAGATGGATAGGCAAAGGAGGAAGAAGGCGTAGGTAAAAAGGTGGATCCTTGTCCCCTTATATGGGCGGATGCGGTTGTGCGTCCCCACCTGCCTAGTAAAACTCGCTTGCCTCCCAAGCACCGTGATAAGTGGCGCGGTTGGGTTACCCACGTCCGTATTGATGAGAATCCCGTAAAAGGGGGGTACACGATCTCTGCTTTGACAAGACGTGCCAAGGAAACCGCCTCGCAAAACACGCTGAGGTGGAAAAGTGAAAACGATTCGAGTGAAGGACTTGGCTGTAGTGTGATGACGCACTATGGAATACGTCAGCAGATTTGATTTGTGTTAATATTATTCTCTCTATGGCAATATGTGGAAGCTTATTTTGCAGAGCCGGACACTACTCTTGGTGTTTACAATCTTCTATGAAGGACTTGGAGGAGGAACCTGCCTTGCAATGCCGAAGACAATTTGCGCGCCGGACTCGTCGTCATTGAAGCATGGTTCAGGGGCTACTGAGGGAGTCCTGGATTAGGGGGTGTTCGGGTAGCCGGACTATACCTTCAGCCGGACTCCTGGACTATGAAGATATAAGATTGAAGACTTCGTCCCGTGTCCGGATGGGACTTTCCTTGGTGTGGAAGGCAAGCTTGGTGATGCGGATATTCAAGATCTCCTACCATTGTAACCGACTCTATGTAACCCTAACCCTATCCGGTGTCTATATAAACCAGAGGGTTGTAGTCCGTAGGCAATCAACTCCATATACAACAATCATACCGTAGGCTAGCTTCTAGGGTTTAGCCTCCTTGATCTCGTGGTAGATCTACTCTTGTACTACCCATATCATCAATATTAATCAAGAAGGACGTAGGTTTTTACCTCCATCAAGAGGGCCCGAACCTGGGTAAAACATCGTGTTCCCTGCCTCCTGTTACCATCCGGCCTAGACGCACAGTTCGGGACCCCCTACCCGAGATCCGCCGGTTTTGACACCGACAGTGTGCCTGCCATCCTGCAATATAGGCCGTCCGATTTATATCTGGCGGATAGGAAGGAAACTATGGCAATTTTGCAAAAAAGATACCCACACCCTTCTCCACATTTGCAAATAAGGCCTTCCCTCGTTCATCCTTTTCTCCCACAAGATAAACTACTCATACAAATGCATCTTGATGTTCCGTGCAATACATGGGAATCTTGCTAATTGTTGCAAAAGCCTATGTGTGTGTGAGAGAGAGGGAGGGAGGAGGAGGACAGAGTGCATGTGTGACAAAGACACAAAGAGTGTGTGTGCGAGAGGTATCAGCTTAAAATGAGGCGATAGTGTGTGTGTGCACGATCGAGAGGGCGTGTCTCAAGAAGGGAAGAAAAATCTACAAAGATACAAGGAGCGCGAGAGAGACATGTATGTGATAGTGGAAGCATGAGTGTGCGGGTGTATAAACCTATCTAGAGGCTAGTCGATAAATGTTTGTGAGAGAAATACGAGTCGGGGTGCAAAAGTGAGAGTTTTGTGTGTGTGGCTGAGAGACGGTAGTCGGGAAGGGGAGTGGAAGCAAGAGTTGTGTGTGTGTGTGTGTGAGAGGGGGGGGGTTGTCTGATCGGTAAACAAATGAATAATGTCAGTCTTATAACTGGGATGGAGACGGAAAGGAGACCGCAACAAATGTTGTGTCTGCAGGAGAGAGTAATTTTAGTGGTATGAGTCATATCTAGAGACATATAGGGTGTGTGAGAGAACCCCATAGAGAGAAAGACAAAGTGAAAGACGAGTGAGACTGTGTGTGTGGCAGTGAAAAAGAAAGCTTAGGTACCTAGTGATACCAGAGAACGGTAGAGACGTGAGAGATACTGAAAACCGTGTAATGTATAACGATAGGGAGAGTGTGACACTTCTCAAGGGATACGTCGAGAGACCATATTTGCGAAGATAGGAGAAACATGAAGTGAGCGTGTGGGTGAGCTGGAGAAAAGAGAGTGATAGCTACATGAAGGACCATGAATGCGAGAGAGATGGGCGTGAAAGGAGTCAACATAAAAGGAATTCAAATATTTGAATTCGAGATGATGATACATGTAATTCATACTCGAACCAAAATTGATCTATCAAACATGGATACTCATATGAATTCACGCGCATCTATGTTATTTAATATGTAGATATTACTGATCCATACATTTTAGTAGAACATAATTTGTTTTAAATTTTTTGAATTCAACCTTATGATTTTGAGATCATTGTATTTGTAAATCATATTATACATATAAAGGAGCAAAATTCTTTGTTGTGCTTTTGAAAGTATATATATATATAATGATGTATATAGAATTTTATTCCAATCGAAAATGGATCCTGCCCGAACAAAAATAGAATACAAACTGGATTCGAATTGAGTTTGCACGGTAAACATGCACTCTTGCTCTGCAAAAATTTGAACGAAGCGGGGAAAGTCCGAGTAACCGCCTGAAACCAAAATCTGCGAGATGGAAATTACTTCCTATCCCTGCCATGCAAAGCCTATCGGCTCGATTTCTATAGGTTTCGATAGGGGTAGGTTTGTAATTTCACTCAAACGTGACATAACCGCCTCTCACCCGGATTCATACATGGCGGGCGCCAAAACACTATGTATCCTCGGCCGAAATCGACTCCCTCACCGATTCATACACGGTGGGCGCCAAAAACAAACTCTCATCGGCAAATATTCGGTGTATGCGAGATTACCGTCCTATCCCCAATCGACTAATATTGCTGTGATGTAGGAAATTTTAAACATGGGCTAAGTTTGTAAATTTCCTCGCATTTGAGACAAGCGCGCCCTGAAGACATGGTTCCCCCTTCCTCTCTCCCTCCATTTCCCCATTCGTACTCCGTGGGCGCCAAAACACCCTCTCCACCCTAGCCTCCTCCGTCCGCCACCCCATCCACTGTCGTCCTCCTCCACCATGTCGGAGTTGATACCCCGACGCCGTCGGCCATTACAAGAGATCGACCTCTCTCATCCACGACTTCGGACCGGGATCCTTGCATCCCGTCCTCTCGCTTCATACCCGCCATCGTCCACCTTGCCGGTGCCGCTCCCACGACCGTCTCATCCACCGCACCCCGCTGCCACCATCTACCCTCCTAGATCTTCTTCCATGCCGCCGATAGCCATCTCTATCGCAACACCGTCAAATTCTCAGCAGATGCATACACGGCACCGCACCAGAGGCGGTACTCTTTCGTATCTGCTCAACTTATTTATCGCAGCAAGAGAATAGATCGCCACTGCTTTACTCTGATTTCTTGTCCATCACTTGTTAGTTGAAAGCAAACATTGGTTGCGAAGTTGCCTTTGTCCAGTTTGCACCTTCAGATCCGCCATGGCATGCTCAACACTATACTCGCAATGCTTATGGTTTTCCCCTTTTATATTCCACACTAGTTAAATGACAGTAGACTAAATTTCAAAATTGGGTCAGTCAATTTTTGAGAGCTCGCCAGAGTTCGGCGGTGCGAAGGAAGGGGCTAGGGTGGGAACGGTGGTTGTGGGGGCATTGGTGGGGCCTCGACGAACGAAGAAAACTCGACACGGGTGGGGGTGGTGGTGGCAGAGGAACACAGGCGGTGGGGGCCGGTAGTTCGGCCGGCGGCCCGTTCGGTGTTCTGTATGGGAGGAATCAGAGATGAGGAAGAAGAAGGGTTAGGAGACGTAGGATCTTCATCCAACCGTCTGAAATGGTCGACTGACCCAAATGAAAAAAGTCATGCGACTTGCATGCATACATGCCTTTATATTCAGTACCATCATCGTACCTGCTTAGCACTGCTCCTGAATCCATCAAGCTAAACAATGTGCCACTCATAATTCCAAACTTATTGCTCAAATATGAATCTGATATGATGCTGATATTACTAAAAAAGATAATGTTTAATTGGTCAGCTAATGTTCCTACTTTACTTTCGAAAAGCATGTGCACCACATATAGAGAGACAACAGGGAGTTGCATTCTTAATGCGCTCTGGTTCATCATGTGTGGGCATTGCGCAATGAACATTTTATTATCCAAAATCTGCTTGATCTTCTTTAGCATGTTCCTCTCCCGTTCTTCTTTAATAAGTACTCTCTCCGTTCCTAAATACAAGTCTTTGTATAGATTCCACCATGGACTGCATATGGAGCAAAATGAGTGAATCTACACTCTAAAATGTATCTGTATACATCTGTATGTGATCCATAGTGGAAATCTCTACAAAGACTTATATTTTGGAACGGAGGGAGTATGATAGTAGTACAGTATGTTCCTTGTAGTGAAGATGAGCAGAGACATTTGCAGTGTAGAGGTCTATACGGTCGGTTGTGATGGACACTTTGAACTCTTCGGGCTTCTTTGATTCGTAGAATTTTGTAAACATAGGAATAGGAATTGTAGTGGCCTGCCCACTAGAATCCTATAAGATTAGCAAGGAAATGCGGGGAGCTGTGTCGCCTTTGAGAGTTACACGGATATTAACAATATCGCACCTTCAATTGAAGAGAGCTGGTATCCGAAGCCTTTCTAGCCATACCGGCAATATTAGCACATATATTCCAGCAAGTTCCACTTTGCTGATTTTACTTGTGATGCTTATAGTTTTCCCGTTATATCTACACTATGATCTGCGTAGCTGCTTTGTGTCGCACTAGCAGCAGTCCACTCTTGAAGCTAAACAACACACCAATCATAAGTCCAAAGCTTACTTCTTCAAATACGAATTGTGATATGATACTGATATTAGTTAACAAACACACATTTAATTGGTCAGGTAATGCTCCCACTTGATTTTCCAAATGCATGTGGGCACATATAGAGAGACAACATGGAATTGCATTTCTTTGGGCATTGTGATTCATCATGAGTGGGCAACCAACACTGTATGCAATGAAGCAGAACCTCAAGAATATGCTTCCTCTTCTGTTCTTTAACATGTTACTCTTTTGTTATTCTGATTTAGTACGTACAATATGTTCCTTGTCAGGAAGGGGAGCAGGGACATCTGCAGTCAATAGCTGATAGAGCTGGCCTGTACGTGATCGATAGGCTTTCAATTAGTAGTGGCAATACAACACCGTAATTTCCAGCCAGTTCCACTTTCCCGATTTATATATCCTGGTTATGGTGCACCCCTTTTATGTAAACTATGATCTTCCTAGTTGTTGTGTGCTCTTGTTATCATGGTTTGGCAATAAACTCTCTATACAGTATATTATAAACATGGGCTCTCTCATTAGAATCCAGTGATAGCACAAAAGGGTTTCTAGGGGCGCCCCTATATTAGAATATCCTCTGCATTACAAAGATAATCTCATTACTATTTATGTTTTCATGCTTCTCAGATATTATACGTAATTATAGTGAATATCAGAATCCGCGCATCAGAAGAATATTGTGGAACACTGTCGGTGGGAACGACACCTATGGGATTACTGGGATCCCTTCTACGGTCGGCGGGCGCGGGGTCGTGAGAAGAGCAGGTTTAGGAGCAAGCACACGGGTCATTTACCCAGGTTCGGGCCGTGAGGATGCGTAAAACCCTAGTCCTGCTTTGGTGGATGTATTGAATGTTCTTGATATTTTTTGAACTAGCTATGGTGGCTGTGCAGTCCCAAAAAGTCGAATCCCTCTCCTGGTCGCCTCGGGCCTCCTTTTATAGAAAAAGGGGTTGCTACAGTGGCACACAGGAGGTGGAAAGGCCTACAGTGCGCGAGCTTATCGCACGGCATTACGGGACAAAGTGCATTAAATGTGCTACTTAGGTGTCCATTAGCTTTATCGGGGACGAGAACGAGACCCGTCCCGTCCATCGCCGCTTCGCCTCGCTTCGACACGTGCCCAGACCAGCGATGCATGCAGCGCCATGTAGGCCGGCAGGCAGCAGAGGTGGCGCGGTGGTAGGGCCTTCATGAAGATCTGCATGCCGCCACGCAGGTGATTGTTGATTTGTCCTGGAAGCTGCATGTTGCCATGCAGGTGCCTGCCCAGCTGGTTGGGCTGGCAGCTGCATGCGAACGGCGACAGAGTCTTGGCTGGTGGCCCTGGCAGTGGCCCTACTGATGCCCTGGTCAAGGGTCTTGCCGGGGGCCCGACAAGGGTCTTGTCGTGGCGTTGTTGTCATCCCCGGCAAGGGTCTTGCCGGGGGTCTTGTGGATTTTCCTTGGCTAGGATCCTACCTAGGGTCGCCATCTTCTAATCCTCATCTGATCTTGTGCTTATGATCTTGACGAAGATTTGCATGCCACCACAGAGGCACCTCCCGAGCCTTGGTTCCAACGCAGCTGTTTGGGCCGGAGCCTGTGGGCTCAAGGGTGGCTTGCTCTGCAGGTGTTGGGCAAGTTGCCCCGGCAAGGCTCTTGCCGGGGCTGCGGGGGGCTGCCTCGGCAAGGATCTTGCCGAGGGAGTCCACCTCGCCCTTGGTTTTGACCACTATGTCATACATATAAGCTTCCATATTTCTATGTAGCTAGGGCTCAAAACCAATCTGGACCGCCCTTGCGAATGTCGAGCCAGCACTCTTCAACCCGAAAGGCATCCGTAAAAAGCAATATGTACCACACGGGGTGATAAACACTGTCTTATCTTCATCTTCTCTTGTCATGAAGATCTGGTGGTAGCCCGAGTAGGCGTCGAGGAATGACAACAGATCACACCCGGCCGTGGATTCAACAATCTGGTCGATGCGCGGCAATGGGAAGGGGTCCTTAGGACAAGCCTTATTGACATCTGTGTAGTCAATACACAGCTTCCACTTCCCATTTGCCTTGCGCACCACCACCGGATTGGCCAACCATGTAGGATGGAGCACTCCTCTCACCAAACCTGCCGCTTCCAATTTCCTTATCTCCTCAGTGATGAACTCTTGTCGTTCCAAAGCTTGCTTCCTGACCTTCTTCTTGACGGGTCGCACATGGGGACAGACAGCAAGGTTGTCGTGGTGGGTGCATAGCAGATGCCAAGGATGGCTAAAGAGACGAGGAGGCTCGAGGGTGCTGGTGGGATCCAGACGCGAGGTTGGCATGAGCGGGCGCGGGACGCCGGACATACCCAGGTTCGGGGCTCTCTGGAGAGATAATACCCCTAGTCCTGCCGAGTGTAGTTGGATGATCGATAGTAGAATATTGCTCTTGGAGCTGTATGGAGGAGGAAGGAAGCTGGCCAAGGCTTGTGCTGGTCCTTCTCTCCGGTGTTGCTATTTTGTGGCTAGTCCTATGCTTACTTGCTATTATCTCATATGTGTTTTATGATTGCCCTCTCGCTCGCTCTCTCGTATGATCATGGGCTCCCGGGGGGTTTTATAGTCCAACCCCCCGGGGGTACAATGGTAATGTTACAAGTCGGTGGGTCCGTATTGTCGGTGTCTGGGGACCCGGGCTAGGTCCTGCTGAGGGCTCGTGGTTCGCTGGGTTCCCCTAGGTGCGGGCCCTGCATGCCTAGGGGGACTGTGCACCGTCTTGTCGATCGTCAGGGCGTGGCCGAGTCGAGTCGCGTACAGTGCTCTCCGTCAGGTTGCCGCTTGCTGTCGTCAGCAGTGAAGGCGGGGGCACTGTAGCCACGCCAGCCCTGGTCAGTGGGTAGGTGAGGGGCACTATTGCCACGTTCCTGCTGACCAGAGGCGTGGGCGGGGCACTGTTGCCAAGGTCATCGTTGATTGAAGTCTCGTCTCCATCATACGGCCTGGATGGGACAGGAGTTGACCCGCGGCTGGATTGGGTAGCACGCCACGGGTGGTGCTGGCTTGTTGAGGAGGCTTTGGTCATGCCGGGTTAGGCTGTCTTGCGCTAGTTGTTGGGGCCGAGTCGACGTGTCTTGCCGGGTTGGCTAGTCTGGCCGGCTTGCGGGGCTTGGCCGGGTCGAGCGACCCGGCCAAGCGCGTGCCGGTATTGAGGGGCGGTGCCAACCCCGTTGTTTTTTGAAGAGGATCCGGGTTCAGTTGCCTGCCCGGGGTCCATCCCCCCAACAGTAGTCCCCGAAGCTGTGAAGGTCCGCAATCTTTGGATGAGTGGGCCTTCACAGTTTCCCCCTTAAGCAAGGCGGATTCTGCGAGCACCGGGTCCAGCAACACCCACTGTGTGCCAGTTTTCTCGGAAATTGGATTTCGGCATCCCGGCCGTGGCAGGGACCGAGAAGTCCGCCAAATCTTGGGGCAATCCCTCGGGCTTTGCGCGGGCGCCACGTGGTGCCCGGAAGTCGGAGGGGCCTGACAGGCCACGCGCGTGACGGGACCGGGCGACGGGCTGGGGCCCACCGCCGCGCGCCCTTGGCCCAAGCGCGCGGATTTATTGTGGCGTCCGGGGGCCGGTTGCTCTTCCCCGGGGCAGTTACTGCACGTGTGGGTGCGCACTTATTGCGGGGTAGTGGAACGGGCGCGTGCAGACGATCCCACTTCCCCACGTTCAAACCGAGGGTTCTAAATCAGGGGGTAGGGGGCAGCGGACATTATTCTCGCGTGTGCCCTCCTGTCCCTTTGCTCCCGCTCCGCTCTTTGCAACTGACGCACTGCGGCGCCCGCTGCTCCGAGCAGAACTTCTTCGCCGTCCATCTTCCTTCTTCTTCCTTTGATCATGTCGCTGCCATCGGGCTCCTGGATGGGTTCGAAAGTCACCTCCGAGGACATCACCCAACTCCGGGCGACGCGGCGCCTGCTGCGGGAGACGGATGTCGGCGTCCACCTGCACGCGGCGAGTAGAGGCCTCGGACAGAGGGGCAGGAGCGTGTGGTCTTCCTCACGCACTTCGAGCACAAGTTCAGGCTGCAGGCGAGCACCTTCTTCCGTGCGTTCCTGGAGTTCTTCGGGCTCCAGCCACATCATCTTGGCACCGGCGCCATCGTCCAGCTCTCCCGCTTCGTCACCCTCTGTGAGGGGTACCTGGGGGTCGAGCCTACGATCGACCTCTGGGCGCGCTTCTTCTCCTTGAAACAGCAGGGCCCGTCGGCCGGGGAGTTCGCCGATTGTGGCGCCGCCGTCATCTCGAAGCGGTCGGGGGCAGATTTCCCCAAAATCCCGCTGGAGGATTCCGCCAAGAAGTGGCAAAACTCCTTCTTCTACGTCCGCAACCTTGGTGCGGATCGCATCAACCTTCCGGCCTTCGCCATTGCACCGCCGCAGGCAAAGACGAACTGGGGCTACTCGCTCAGGCGCCCGTCGCAAGAGATCATCAATCTCTGCGAGCGGGTGACGGTGATGAGGATACAGGAGGGGCTCACCGGAACCGACCTCCTCGCCGCGTTCGTCATGCGCCGGGTCCTTCCGCTTTAGGGGCGCTCCTGCCTCATTGGCGAAATGGTCGGCCTTCAAGACCCCAACCGCATGGGGTCGACGCGGCTGTGAATGACATCTCCAAGGCTAACCTTGGGGAGGACTGGCGGTTCGGCAAGGCGCCGCACAGCCAGTCGAACCCGGCGGCGTAGGTGAGTGTCCGGTCTCATTCGTCCTGACACGACGCGTGGGGTACTTCTGAAGGCGATTCGGTATCCTTATGCCCGGGCCTCGTCGCAGGTGGCGCTGGTGGCACAAGAGGAGCCTGCGGCTCATGGCGGGGAGGAGGAGGCCGAGTCCGACGCCAGCGCTGGGCATCGCGCGGGTAAGTCTCGTGTTTTTCTTCATGTGTCTTGAATTGCTGACCGCGGAACGGAATGGTCGGTGCAGACGCCAGTTGTCGGTGTAGTGGCGTTGGGCGGGGGAGGCGGCGACGCGGGCGGAGCCGGGTCCTCGCATGGGGCGGCGCCGTGCCACCCGCATGGGAAAGACAGCATCGCGCCGCGACCCCAGGCCCCGAAGCGCACGGCGGATCCGGCCGGGGCCGGGAGGCCGGCCAAGAGGAAGCGCGGCGGCGGGAACGGGAGGCCAACCCGGGCCCGGTCTTGGCGGGGTAAGCTTCATCTCTCGTTTGCGCTCAGATTTTCTTTCTTGAGCTAGTCTTGTTTCTTTTCTGCTCATTCTGTCTTCTTCTTCAGGTCGCCAATTGCGCTGGCAAGGGCGGCGGCGGAAGCCGCGGCTGCCGAAGGGGCCGCGTTCCGTAGGAGCCGGTCCGACCTCGCCAACCAGGACAAGGTGCAGGGATGGGCCGACTCGGACCTCGGCCTGGATCCGATCGACACCGAAGCCTTGGCCTGGCGGGACAGGAACCGGGCCGAGGCGGAGCTGGAGGCGGCATCGGTCCGTGCTTGGACCGACGTGGCGGCGGCAGGGGCGCGAGCCGGTGTGGAGCCGGCCTGGCACGAGATGCCGGAGGGCACGGTGGTGGCGGCTACGGTCTTTGAGTCATCATTGGGGAGGGAGCGCGGCCGTGGAGGCCAGGCTGAGGTGGTGATCCCCGACCGGAAGTTCGTGGAGGTGGTGGATGACACCCCGCCGCGGGCCGATGTGGTCGAGCGAGCGGGGACTGATGGTGGTGGAGGCGGCGTTGTTTTGGAAGAGACGCTGCAGGCGGCGGTGTCGGAGGTGCTGCCGGTTTTGGATGAGGCACCGCGGGCGGCGGTGCTGGAGACCACCCCGGCAGCTGGGCCGGAGACGGCGACACAGGGCGTCCTGGCGTCCGGGTGGTCGTCGGTGCCGGAAGGGGCGTCGGAGGAGGTGCTGGCCGCGTCGCGAGCGTCCAGCGGGGAGTACGCCTTGTTGCCCCGGCAGGGAGGACGCCGAGCTGCCGTGCCGCAGCCGGCGCGGAGCGGGGGTGCCGTTGTCTTCGGGCCTCACACCCAGGAGGAGACGGCGCTGGACGCCATCAGTCGCCACCTCCGAGGCCAGATGGAATGGCTCGAGGCCTTCGCCCAGGCCGAGGTGGAGCGGACGCGCGACCTGGAGCGCGCCGTTCTGGTAAGTCTTCTTGCAATTTCTTCTTTGTGGGGGCGCGCTAGCGCACCCATTGGTGGTAGCCCCCGAGGTTCGGGCCAACTACGTAGTAGTTGGGTCGAATCTTTAGAGTGTTGGCCTTGTTCTGATTACTTCTTTCTTCAGCATCTCAACGCCTTCCGAGTCGCCGCCTATAATCGTCTCCTGGGCAAGCACCGGGAGCTTATGGAGCAGCTTGCCTCCAAGGAGGAGGATCTCCGCGTTGCCGCAGTTATTCTTGTGCTCTTTTCTAGTGGGGGCGTGCTAGCACACCCATTGGGTGTAGCCCCCGAGATTCGGGCCAACTGTGTAACAGTTGGGCCAAATCTTAAGTCTTAATTTTTCTTCTGCTGAGTCCTTTTTCGCAGCCGAGGTGCTGTCTTGGTGGACTCGTCTGTTTCGGGCCGGTCATCACTACGACCGGCTTGTTGCCGATATCAGCCGTCTTGGCGTCGAGGCGGCGCATGCGAGGGCGGAGGCGGCCGCGGCTTGATGGTGTCTCGATGAGGCCAATCGGTTGCATGAGCAGCTGGCGGGTCACAAGAGCCGCCTCAAGGCCGAGGTGGAGCTCCTTAAGGCGGAAGCCGCCAAGGTGGCAGAGGCGCAGCAGGCCCTAGTGGAGGCAGACCAACAACGCGGCCAGCTGGCCGACGACAAGGGCCGGCTCCAAGATGAGGTGGATCGCCTGCGGGGGCAGGTCACCACAGCTGAGGGGGCCCGTCAGGACGAGGCCCGTCGCCGCGAGGCTACTGAGAAGGCGGCCGAAGACAAGGACACCGAGCTGAAGGCAGCCCTTGCCAAGGCGGCCGATTTGGAGAAGGCGCTCAAGGAGCGCGACCGCGCCATCAAACGGGAGCGGCGTGATACGTTGCTTGAGGCGCAGCACCTGGAAGAGTCCTTCTCCAGTAAGTGCTTTTTCTTGTCGTTTGCCGGGTCGGGATCCGTGGGTGGCCTGGACCTTCCCGGAGATCATCGCCGCCGCTGAGGCCCGCCTGCAGGTCCTGGGAACGCAGTTGGGGCGGCTGTCCCAGGCCGGCACCGCAATGACGGCGGCCTTATGGTCGGACTCCGTCCAACCGAGCAGCTTCTCGCGCCTAGCGCGTTGGTTGGAGATGGGGCCGGACTGGCTTGGAGACTAGCGCGTCTCCGCCGCTCGTGCCGGTGCTGAGATGGCGCTCCGGTTCGCGCTGTTCTGGCATCTGGACCTGCAGCTGGATGCGTTGATGGGCCAGCGGGCCGGTTCGGAGCAGCTCTTGCAGGAGCAAGCCGACCGGATTGCCTCTCGGGCCAGCTACATCGCCGAGTTCGCCTTCCATGACGAGTTCCATTCGGGGCGGGCGGAAGACGGCAGGGCCGTGGACGGCGACGACTACGGCTTGCTCCTCCATGATCCGGAGGGGAGCTCGGAGGAGACGGGCGTCTACCGCGACGCTGGTGCTGAGGAGGACACCACCGCCTCACTGGACCCGGAGGCCGCCAGGGGAGAGCCGTCGACGTCGCGACACGGCGCTGGAGATGCCTGAGACACTTTGTGTAAAATCTGTTAAATAGCAGGTCCACCCACCCACTGGGGGTTTTAGGGTGTAATGAACTCGGGCCGTGGGCCTTTTCTTAAATACTTGTGTAGATGTCATGGGTGCTTTTGCTTTTGCCTTCCGTTTTTGGACCGATTTCGTGTGTTTTTCCTTTCTCAAACCTCCCCCCCCCCGCGAGTCAGCCGGCCGAGGCTCCAGTCCATGACAAGGAGTTCGGTTCTTTGAGAGGAGCGCGCGGGACTTGGGTCCCTCGAAACGTTGAGCGCGAGCGGAACACCCACTGGGCCGGTTGGCGGCAATCCGGCGAAGCCGGTTGGCGAGCAGCCAGTCGTGCGGCTGTTCATTTGATGAATGGTGGGCCGGGTTGATCGACCCGACAGCCAAAGCTAGATCTGTGGCTTTAGAGCGAAGTGGGGGACCGCGGCATCCTAACTTTACCAGGAATCACCAAGTAAGGCGGCGGGGTGGCGACCGAGCCGGCCAGCCCCGAGCCCCTGAGTCGAGTGAGTCGGACCGGTGGCTGGGTTCAGTGGTATAGTGATGCAAGAAAACAGGGACACAATAAATTGGTCGACAAAAGGCAGCCCCCGAGTCTTGTTCGGGGACTCATGGTTTCATGCGTTTACAAAAGGCGACGATACGTACGCTCATGCGGCTAACTGTAAAACGGGCGGAGGAGTTCCACGTTCCATGGCCGGGTCGTTTCTTCACCGGTGGTGTCCTTCTTGCGCTTCCTTGACTTGCGTGTGTCGATGAGGTAGTAGGCGTTGCGGTCGCGCAAGGCTCTGCTCACGATGAATGGGCCCTCCCATGGAGGGGACAGCTTGTGCTGGCCTGCCTGCTCTTGGACGAGTCGGAGGACGAGGTTGCCCTCACAGAACGCGAGGGGCTTGATCTTCTTGCTGTGGTAGTGCCCCAGGCCTTGCTGGTAGATGGCCGAGCGACTGAGCGCCAGGAGGCGTGCTTCTTTGAGCAGGTCGACGCCATCTTCGCGGGCTTCTCTGGCTTCGGCTTCGGTGTACATCACGACGTGCGGTGTGTCAGGACCCCGATTCCAAGTCACATCGATCTAGCCGGTAACACCTCATATCACTTTGCGGCCTCACGCACGGTATTCCCATGGGTGTCGCCTTACCATGGCCCGAGACTGTTTGCACCTTTTGGCTCATGTATATGATAGTGTCGCTAGCATCCATATGACAGAGAACCCGGGCCGACATGACTAGTCGTGAAACCAAAGTGGCAATAACTTACGGGGACAAGCATACATGAATCAACATCGAGCATGTCGGTCAGCAGCGTGCGAATCCGGGCTGTAACACTAGGCTAACAGGACTCCGGTGAACCGGGCTGTAGCTGGATAGGCAGGACTCCGGATGTCACCGCGTGACATTTCCCCGAAGGGACAGACACAGGAATGAAGTGAATCACATGTCAGCCAGTCCAGTGTTCCAGAACAGTAGTGCTGGGCTAGCAGGACTCCGGCGAACCGGGCTGTAGCGGACTACTATGGCTCATGGAAGCACAAGACTACATTTCCTCATAAGAGAGGCTACCAAGGATAAACAACTAGGTTGTCGGATCCCACACATACCAAGCATTTCAATCATACACACAATATGCTCGATATGCGTAAATAAACATGGCATCACAACATAACTCTACGACTCAAGTATTTATTCATTAGGCTCCGAGGAGCCAAGTTTTACAAACATGGGTCTCATGACCCCAACATTCAGATCATACAAGTCAAAGCACATGCGGAAGCTTAACATGTCTAAGTACAGACACCTACAAATTAAAAAAGGCTGAGAAGCCTGACTATCTACCAGATCCTGCCAAGGGCACAAGATCGTACTAAGGTATCAAGCTAAACGTTGAAGTCCACACGGAACTACTAGCGAGACACACGTCTCTCTGCAAAACATAAAATAGGCACACGTGAGTACAAATGTACCCAGCAAGACTTATATCAGAACTAAGTACTTATGCATCGGTGTTAACAAAGGGGGGATGGTGGAGTTTAACTGCAGCAAGCCAGTTTTGACTCAGTGGCTATCCTGAACTACGACTGCAAGTAACTCTTTTGTGGTGGCGCACACGAGTCCACATATTCACCATTTCAATACACCACTATGGATCCGCTTCCGTCTCCCTACGAGAACGCCATCCATAGCACTCACGCTTATCTTGCGCATTTTAGAGTATCCACTTTCACTTGTCTATGAACTGTTATAGGCAACCTAGAAGTCCTTTACCGCGGACACGACTATTCAAATAGATGATGTTAACCCTGCAGGGGTGTACTTCTTCACACACGCTCTTGCCACTTACCGCCATGTACACGTCATGTATCTCGGCAACCTTCAAGCGGAAGCCTGGCGAGGGTGTCGGCCACGGCCTACCTAAACACTCAAGTCTCTAGTCCAGGTTTATCGCCTATTCAGGTTCCATCCGCAGGGAGTCCGGCCGAAGTTTCCACATACGGCCCCGAACGATGTGAGCAGGGTTCCCGAGACACCAAACGGGCGTTCGGTACACCGTGCCACGTGCCTACCGCACCACAGCCCACCCCGCGGGTCAGCGTTGCGCACGGCCTCCAGCATACTACAAACACCAGAAACTACTTGCAACTCCTGGACAGAGGACAAGGGTCGTTAAGAAGCCGAGAGAGTCAATTAAGGATCCCAATGTGTGGTAGTAGTTGTTCATGGATCACAAACACAGAACTCGGTTCCTGAGGACGGTTTCAATGAGACAACCCACCATGTACTCCTACATGGCTTCTCACCGCTACCTTTACCAAATCGTGTTCACACACTTAGCTCACACACAGTAGGACATGTTCATCACCATTCCAATTCATTCCCGATGATCAGACCTGACTCAACTCTAAGCAGTAGCAGGCATGACAAACAAGCATGAATGAGTAGGCACATCAGAGCTCAAACAACTCCTACTCATGCTAGTGGGTTTCATCTATTTACTGTGGCAATGACAGGTCATGCAGAGGAAAAGGGGTTCAACCACCGCAGCATGTAACAGTTGAATCGTTGTTGTCCTAATGAAGTAAAAGAGAGCAGGAGCGAGAGAGTGGGATTGTATCAGAATGAACAAGGGGGTTTTGCTTGCCTGGCACTTCTGAAGATAGCATTGAGTCTTCATTAGTGTAAATGATCACAACGTTGGAACAACGTCTATCGAGGGGGAACAACACCGGCAACAGAGAGGAAACACAATCAATGAAATGCAACAATATGATGCATGATCATGACATGGCAACATGAGTGTGTTGGGCTAATGCACTACAACTAGAAGGTTTTGAGCTTACTTGAACCAAAGATTCAAATACAAACTCAACTTATGGGTTCATATAAGTGCATTAACATGTTTGACCTAAAAAGCAAGGTTAAGTTGCTCTAACATGCATGAAACCAGTACAGATGGATAGATTGGATTTTTCTGATCATTTTTCATATAACTTATTTCCATTGGAGTTATAGATTATTTTCTATGATTTTTAGAACTTAGCTCTATTTTCTGAAATTTCCTGAATAAGAAAAAATCCAGAAAATAATTAACTGCGTCAGCACTGCATCACTGTGACGTCAGCAGTCAACGGGGCCGGTCTAGGTCAAACCGACCAGTGGGTCCCGTCTGTCAGTAGTTAGTTAAACTAAGTTTAGTTAGCGTTAAACTAATACTAACCTAGTTTAGTTAGTGGCCTGGGGCCCACACGTCAGTGACCCAGGGGGTCAAATTGGGTCCACCCGGGGTCAACGGTCAGCGGGGTCAAACACACCAGCCACTCGACGCCGACGATGCCCAAGACGGCGGCGTGGCTCGGAAATCTCCCACGAGTGCCCAAATGGGCGGTGGAGAGGCTCTACGGGTGCAGCGCGACGAGGCGCGTCTAACAGGGCAAGCGGGAGTAGCTGGGGTGGCCCAAGCTCGTCGGAAGCGAGCTCGCGGCGGCGGTCGGAGTTCGGCCAACGGTGGGTTAGGCGATGCAGGGCGCTAGGGGAGGCGCTGGTGTGTGCTACGGTGCTCCTGGTGAGGTGTGGAGCACGGTGGTGTGCGTGGCTTCGAGCCATTGTGGCTCTGGCCATGACGGCAACGAGGCACGGCGGCGGTGAGCTTCGGCCATGGTGGAAGACGGAGCTAGGGGACGGGAATGGAGGGGGCGAGCAAGGGGAAAGAATCAGGAGCTCACAGGGAGTCGTACGGTGGTCTCAGCGGGCTCGGGGACGGGCTGGAGACGAGGTGCGGTCGCCGGCGATCTCGGATGCCCGAGGTAGAAGACGACCATGGTGACGGAGTTCGGAGGCGTCTGGTGCCGCATGGCTCAGCGGAGAGGTCTAGGGCGACGAGGCGGAGCTCTTGAGCCAGTCAGGGAAGCGAGGGGGAGGCAGTGGCTGCGGTAGTGCACGTCGGCGGCGGTGAGCGCGTTCGGGTGGTGCGAGGGAGATAGCCAGAGGAGGGGAGGAGCACGGGAGAGAGTGAGAGAGGTCCAGGGGGTGGCGTGGCGCTGCGAGAGACGTCCAGGGGGAGGAGGAGGCAGCCAGGCAGGGAGGAGGTGGCCAGAATGTGGCTGCGCACGCCGGGCACGCGCCCCTGCCTACTGGCGCGAGGAGGAAGGCGACAGACGGGCTGCGGTGGTGGGCTGGGCCGGCTTTGTAGGGCTGCATAGGTAGGAGGCCAGGTAAGTGATGAAGCTACGTACCTAGGGTAGGGTCATAGACCTGACCTAGACATCCTCCCCTAGGACAGCACCCTAAAGCCAGGATCATCCAAAGGGTACCATCATCCACTCAACCAGAAACGTTCCACTCGGAAGAATCGATGTCACTCGACCATCGCAGAAGTAACTCGACGGGCACAAGAGCTAAATCCACTCTGCATATGCAATGGTTGAGTATTTACTTATAGACTTAATTGACATTTACAGCACTTTAATGTGGGCATTACCAGTAACGTTCTCTCTTCAATGTACCTTAAACCCTCTGTGTCGTGGGCTGGCTGGGGTCTTGGCGCACTCTATATAAGCCACCCCCCTCCACAGGCACAAGGGTTCGCACCCCCTGTAACACACACGCATATAATCCAGTCGACCGCCTCCGGGCTTTGAGACGTAGGGCTGTTACTTCCTCTGAGAAGGGCCTGAACTCGTAAAACTCGCGTGTACAACTCCTCCATAGCTAGGATCTTGCCTCTACATCCCTACCCCCCATTCTACAGTCAGACTTAGAACCACGACAGTTGGCGCCCACCGTGGGGCCGGTGTCTTAGCGACTTGTTGGAGAAGTTGCAATTTTCCCGATCCCCGTCAACATTGTTTTAGGCGGAGGTTTGGCCGAGGGCCGCGAGATCCGTCTCGGCGTGCTTGTGTTCATTGCCGACGACTCCGCTTGGCTCCAGGAAGTGCCACTGGACATCGAGGCGTTCCCCGTCCGCAGGGCAACGCACTTTTGCGCGTGCATCTATGGCGTTCTCTTGCGGCAGCCGTCAACTCAGTATCGGTCGGCTCCTGTGCTGACTTCCCTCCCTGCAGCCCGTCGGAGCAAACGTTCCAGTCGATCGAGGCTTCAGCGGTGGGTGAGGCATGCGGTGGCTCTCCAGTCGGCCACCCCCCAAGTCGCGGCAAACGAGCCCGACGAAACTCTCTACGGCTTGTTCGACTGGCTCCGTAGAGACTGCATCCGAGTGCGACAGCAGCGACCCCGTGGTAGAAGTTGTGATGGCCAATGGACCACGCAGTCCTCCTGGCTTCACCCGTGAAGACGGAGGCGATGGGGACGGTGATCCATCGCGTGTCCACGAAGAGTATCACCCCGAACCCCTCTCTTCGCAGCGAAGGGGAGAACTTCGCCGCCGGAACATGGATGCGCTTCACACTCCTATCATTGGAGAAACCCCTGAGGCCCAGGCCTTGGAGGAGGCGCGCCTGGCCAACTTGGCTGAGCGCACTCGACTAGAGAACCTCCAGCGCACACCCGACGAGCGTGCTCGGCAGCGTATCCCCGAGTCCAGTCGACGCCAACTTTTTCTGCCTCCGACTCAGGTATAACGAACTCCGATCTAGAATCTCGCAGCTGCGGCCCGAATAGCGGAGTCAATCCAACCTTCCCAGTCAGAAGCTGGTCGAGGTTTGGTGCAGATCCAGGCTTTGCTCCGTGCGGCGGGAGAGAAGAATACAGAAGTATCTCAGTCGCGGAATAGGATCCATAGCAGATCCGTGGTTGCAGACACAGTCCAGTCGGCTCACAGCCTGAGATCTCCCCCGAGGCGTGAAGGACGTGGGGACCGGCGAGATCACTATAGAAACCGCGAGCAGTATGATCACCGATTCAATCACGATGATCGTTGTCGAGTGCCCATGCCTCCCCCAAGGATTGGGTCATACGTGCCTCAGCAGCATGATGACAGACGTCCTCACAGTGGTGGGCGAAGGATTCCAGTCGACCCCAGGGAGCTGGGCTTTGATGCGAGATCTATTCTTGTTCAGGGTCTGGTCGACAGAAACAGAGCTCACAGAGAAGGTCACGATAGAGATTTCCCATCCAGCAGCAGGGTACATGTCTCAGGTCTAGAGTGAGCAGAGCCATCAGGGCTGCGGTGATTCCTCCCAACTTCAGGTTGGCGACTGGAGTTAGTAAGTTCACTGGCGAGTCCAAGCCTGACACTTGGCTTGAGGATTATCGAGTGGCTGTACAGATTGGTGGTGGCAACGATGAAGTGGCCATGAAGCACCTTCCTTTGATGTTGGAGGGCTCAGCCAGAGCATGGCTGAATTAGTTAGCGCCTGGTAGTATTTATACTTGGGAAGATCTTGCCCGAGTATTTGTCAGAACATTTGAGGGTACTTGCAAATGGCCAGTAGGGCTGACAGAATTGCAGTGTTGCGTTCAGAAACCGAATGAAACTTTGAGAGATTATATCCAGAGATGGATCACATTGTACCACACAGTGGAGAATGTGTCAGATCACCAGGCAATTTGTGCCTTCAAAGAAGGCGTTAAGTATCGGGAGTTGAATCTGAAATTCGGTCGGACAGGAGATATGACTCTGACTCGGATGATGGAGATTGCCACCAAGTACGCCAATGGTTAAGAAGAAGACCGACTCCGGAGTGGCAAGCACAAAACAGTCGCCCACGAAACCGGAGGAGGGAACTCCAGTCAGAAGCAGAAGCGCAAAGTCGAGCCAGCCGCTCCTGGTGAAGCCTTATCCATGACTCAAGGAAAGTTCAAAGGGAAACCCAAAGGGCCATGGAACCCCAAGAAAGTAAAAGATCAAGATGGAAATGATGTGCTAGATTTACCATGCAACATTCACACCAAAAAAGATGAAGAGGGTAATTTCATTTACCCAAAGCATACCACTCGACAGTGCCGACTCCTAATCCAGCAATTCCGAGAGAAACAACCCAAGGAAAAGGAGAAGGAAGCGGACAAAGTTGAGGATGATGAGGAGGACGACGATGGTTACCCCCACGTCAATTTCACTCTGATGATTTTCGCTGATGTTGAGAGTAAGAGTCGACTGAAAGTCATCAACAGAGAAGTGAACATGGTCGCTCCGGTGACACCCAGTTATTTGAAGTGGTCTTAGACTGCCATTACCTTTGACCAGTCCGATCACCGAGTGCACATAGCCACCCCTGGGAGGCAAGCGCTCGTGGTCGACCCAGTAGTCGAAGGCACTCGATTGACTAAGGTTCTGATGGATGGTGGCAGTGGTCTGTATATACTATATGCAGAGACGTTGAAAGGAATGGGAATTCCGATGTCCAGACTCAGTGAAAGTAATATGAGTTTCCATGGAGTTATTCCTGGCAAGAAGGCTGCGTCACTCGGCCAGATCGCCCTTGATGTAGTTTTCGGTGATTCCAAGAATTACCGCAAAGAAAAGTTGACATTTGAAGTTGTGGATTTCCAGAGTGCTTATCATGCTATTCTAGGAAGGCCAGCTTATGCACGTTTTATGACTCGACCATGTTACGTGTACCTCAAATTGAAGATGCCTGGTCCTAAAGGGGTGATCACTATCACTGGCAATCGAAAGAAGGCAGAAGAGTGCTTCCAGAAGGGCTCAAAGATCGTCGATGCACAGATGGTAGTAGTGGAGTTGCAGGAGTATCAAAAAAATGCAGATCTGAGTGATTTGTTGCGAGCTAAGAAGCCTGCCACAGATTCAGCATTCCAGTCGTCTGGTGAAATGAAGCCAATTCATATTCATCCAACGGATCCCAATGCTGCTCTGACTCACATTTCAACAACACTCGACTCCAAATAGGAAGAAGCACTCATCCAGTTCCTCCGTGAGAACTGGGACATCTTTGCATGGAAACCTTCTGACATGCCAGGCGTTCCCAGGGGACTGGCTGAGCATCGTTTACGAGTCGACCCAAAGGTGGAACCATTCAAAGAACATCTTCGACGGTCCGCCGTACAGAAGAGGAAGGCAATCGGTGAAGAAGTGGCTCGGCTTCTGGCAGCTGAGTTTATCCGAGAGATTTACCACTCCGAGTGGTTAGCTAATGTTGTCATGGTCCCAAAGAAGGATGACTCACTTCGCATGTGCATCGACTTCAAACATATCAATCGCACCTGCCCGAAAGATCAGTTTCCTCTCCCTCGCATCGACCAAATAGTCGACTCGACTGCGGGGTGTGAGCGTTTGTCTTGTTTGGACGCTTATTCCGGGTATCATCAGATCCGTCTGTATGGACCCGATGAGATAAAAACAGCTTTCATCACCCCATTTGGGTGCTTCTGTTATGTCACTATGTCATTCGGTTTGAAGAATGCTGGACCCACATTCATGCGGATGATTCAGAAGTGCTTGCTCACTCAGATCAGTCGGAATGTGGAAGCATACATGGATGACATTGTGGTCAAGTCACGTAAAGGTTTCGACCTACTGGCTGACCTTGCTGAAACCTTTGCCAACCTCAGAAGATATGATATCAAGCTTCATCTGTCAAAGTGCATGTTTGGAGTTCCACGCGGAAAATTACTCAGTTTTCTTGTTTCCGAATGAGGGATCGACGCTAACCCAGAGAAAGTGGGTGCCATACTCCAGATGAAACGCCCTGTGCATGTGCATGATGTTCAGAAGCTTACTAGTTGTTTGGCCGCCCTAAGTCAACTCATTTCTCGCCTCGGTGAAAAGGCACTGCCTCTTTACCGAATGATGAAGAAGTCAGATAAGTTCGAGTGGACTCCTGAAGCTAAGGCAGCATTTGCAGAGCTTAAAGCCTTGCTCTCCATCCAGCCAGTGCTTGCTACTCCAATCAGCAAAGAGCCTTTACTACTTTACATTGCAGCCACTGGACAAGTCGTCGATACAGTACCTACAGTCGAGCGGGAAGACGAAGGAAAAGCCTACAAAGTTCAGTGCCCAGTATACTATGTCTCTGAAGTTTTGACTCCATCAAAGCAAAGATATCCACATTAT